>NC_041362.1:17943669-18088669 GCF_900634415.1 Cottoperca gobio | reverse complement strand
AAACAATATAAACAACCCCAAAATATACTCATTTGCAGCATCACCACTTCTACTAGTGTTATTTTTACTCTGTCCCTCCCTCAAAGTTTGAAATTGAACAGTCCTGTTCAAAGTCACGTCCATGGCATCCGCTATGTCTCTCATTGCATCGTAGAAAGAATCCATTACAGAGCCATTAGTTTACGTAATTTGTTATTCCCAGTAATCCTCACAATCTTGCCTCTGTTCAGCCCTTCCGCTCTGAGAGGAGAGACTGCAGGTCAGCCAAGGATAGTAGGCAGATTAAACACAGCGCATGCGGAAAATATTGAGTCTAAACTAGTCATTAAATTAATAAATAAATAAATCAAAAGAAAGAAACTTTAATTATGTGTCTACCATATTGCTTTCTAAATCCGACAAAGGATGTTTAATTTTCTTCAAATCTCAGGACAGGTCAATGTTCCTGTTGTGTATAAATTAAACATCCTCTTGTTTAAGGAAGCACCGATTATATCTCCCCCTCCAATCTAAAAGGTCAGCAGAGGTGTTGGGATAAAAAGTTATTTCCTTAAGAGGGCTAACTGCTCGCCAGTCTTTAAGGGGGCTGGAGGAAGACGCAGTGCGGGAAGAGGAGTTGAGAAACCCTGCGAGCATGACTCACTACTCTAACTGACGAAACACACAAACATCTGGAAGCTGGAATCACATCTAAATAAAGTTAGATCAAACAACGTTAAATCAGACAGACATGCCGTCAACTCCCTGATTAAGTGTTGATGATGATGTTGGTATTCTCACATTTTCTGGCACGGAATTTGGCGTAAAAAGAAAACAGTCACAGACACCAACTTATATGAGTCCAGCACGATGATTAAACAATCCTACGCACTCCAGAATAACTCACTTCAACACAGTTATTGATCAGATACATTTAGTATACTCCCAGTGATGGACTTAATAGTTCTGGGGATTACAGCATTACATAATACAACACTTAGCAGAAACATCAAACAATAGCAGAAGAGTATATCCCATTAAAATTGCCAGTATATATTTCTTTTGGAACTGTGTTTTACAAAGCTGGATGGCATACTAGCCTCTATTTAAATCCCAACATCTCAATAATTGCACCCATGGAGCACATGCTTGGGCCCATTAAAGCAACCTGTAATCCTGTAACTGGACATTGATGCTTAAAACATCCAAGCAAAATTCGTTGCGTGTGAAAAGAAATATGCAGTAAAAGAAATGAAGCCTGTGAGTGAGAAGCAGGCACACAGCAGGGAAATGATTAGAATCATATTTCTTTCATGTTAGCATACTAAGTGCCGTTTCTTTCAAACAGATGAGGACTTTTAGATAGCACACTCACTAGACATTGTTTTGAGTTGAACTGCACTTTTAAGAAGCATCTATTATAACCTTTAAGGGACGAATATACATAGAATAAACCATGTAGAGAACAATGACTGGAAATTAAAAACTTGTATTTGTGTAGAAATTAACAGGTCAACCCCATTGCTATTGATTTTTAGAACAGTGGATTATGAAGTCACTGATAAAATATTTTGCATTTTCTTGTCGCGTTCTCAGTGTGTAGATGCCTTAATTTTTCAACAGAGCTACTAATGTTAGCATACACACTGACATAGTAGGCTAGTATTGTGGCCACCACACAGTGGAGAAATACAACACAGTGAATGTGCTTGTTGTGAATTATTTTTAAAAATAAATATCTTATGACTCCACAAAGTAATGTAGAAGCCTATAATGCCGCAGGCCTCGGGTAAATTGCTATGACCACCAAGCTAGCAAATTAGCCAATATGCTAACATTTGTAGCTTAAGTAAGAGCAGATGAACACAGTTTTAACCACTAATTACATGTATGCTCGTGTTTTTACAATGTCAGATTTAGTTTTAGCGATGTTGCCGTGTTCCCACATCTCAGAAGATATGTGAAGTAAAGGTACAGTGTTATCATAAACCATAGAAATGGCCAAAAAGTTCTAATAAACCTGAATTATCTTTTAATGAACTCTTTGTAAGGAAGATTCGTGGTTGCTTCTTAGTCAAATGTTTGGTTCCACGATGTTAGACATGCAACATGCATTTAAATATTAATCATGCATTTGTCTTAATAGTTAGAGGCTCATAGTAACAGGAACATTCACACCACAAAATAGATATTTGAACCACGAAGAGTGTCAGCAGAGAGTATCACTTATATCATTATGCACTCTATTTATCAGAAATTGATGAGCCGATGATCTTGTTTCTTCCTAGCAGCCTGCTGCCTAATTATCATTTCACTGTATTTGCTTTTCATCCGTGGAGTGGCTGTGGGAGCGCCCCGCTTCTTAATGCATCCCCAGACTTCAGAGAGCATCAGCTCAGATCAATATTGGCTCGCAGAGCTGAAAGCTTGTTGTTAGATACAGGTCTGTAAATAACATGAAAATGGCTTTCATCTCACTTATTCACCCAAACTGTGAAACTGGAAGTGCTCCAGTTTGTCAGTGAAAAATGCTCTCAGCCTAAGGCCGCAGAATGTCTCGTAAAGCATTTGCTCCACTGATAGTTTTGCAGAAATGAAACCGCCTTTCTCCAACAAACTGCTAGTTAGGTATGAAGAATAACAGACTAGATTTGTAGGAACCTTCCTGAGAATTACTCTATTTGTAGGAGATGAGGATGGAACTTATCGCAGTGTCTCTTTTTATGGACATTGTAAAGTAAAAACCCTTCATTGAGATCAGATGAGCAATGTGTGTGTTTCTAAATAATTATGGAGGTCTCACAGTAATAAGATCCACTACCTCTCCTAAGTTTCATCATACTGAACTAGTGCTACAGCAGTTCTGTCTTTTCAAAGCATCACATTTTGACCTTTAATTACAGCGTCCACAAGTCCAATATAATAATTTCTAAAATGTCAGAGCACAGAGCAAATTTCCATGACACCTATGGATTGCATTAAATATCAGATTTGATTTTAAAATTCTACCATTTTGTTATAATTGATCTTCTATTAAACATAATATGTTAATCAGTTCAGCAAACACGCTGTCGGACGGAACAATACACATCTACAATGTAAGCACTTCAAGTGAAAGTGAGCTGGGCAAAGAGGAAGCTGGGGACTTGAAAATTTCCAATCCTGAATCCAGAAAGTTGTCCGGTGCTTTAAATAGAGCCGGCAGAAATGGGACATCTCCAGCTGACAATCCACAGGAGCAAGGGCCACATAGTGACTCAGAGTTACGAGAAAGCCGTACAACCCTTAATGCCCTTTGTGGAACAAGTGACATTAACAGAGTCATTAAAAAGCAGGCGATGACATGCTAATGTGTTTCCTCGTCATCCTGCTCCAGAGATCATAGACTTTGGATCTTAATAGGCTGCGGTCAATAAGCGTTCACATCTCCAGATGGTGATTATTACCTCGGCAACCTGGCAGAGACCCACTGAGCTTAACTTAAAAAGGACATCATTTTTCTACATGTCGGCTCAAACCTAAGCGGCGACCGAGGCAGGATATGACAGTGCAGCGTGATGTTGAGTTTACATCTCATTGTATATAAAGTATAATCTGTGTGGTTTGCCTTCTCACCTTGCTGCAGTGAAGTCAAAGTGTAGTGTAGGGTGTGTCGGTACACTTAAACATCAGTGTTGTTGTTACAGGTGCAACAATGCACTGACCGATAAAACAGACGTGAAACTTTCAACCTTATGTGTTTCGAGGCAAGTTGAATCCAGTGCGGGACTGGTGGACTATGCCACTAACAATGGAAACTAATGTAAAAATAGGTAATCACATGTAAATACATTGAATGCTTATTGCCCAAATTACAATAGAAGACAGGGTTTGATCTCCTCATAAACTAAAGGATTGTAACTTCAGGGTATACCGATGTTGTGTGGAGCGTGTGCAAAATAACAACTGTAAAAACTGTACAACATGCAACAATGTCAGGACATTCACCCAGGAGACCGCTGTTAGTGTCTCGTGTGAAACAAAAAGTCAAGATTGACTTAAATGTTACGTATCTTCCGTACTGAAGTAACGTCCATTCCATACTTATCTTAAGCCAAACCACAATCTTTTCGTAAACCTAACTAAGTAAACAGGAGCTCGCCCAGATGCACGTGTTGCTAAACATTTATAGGAAAATGCGCAAAAAGTAACAAAATAATGTTTCGTAAGATATCATTCAAAGGATACGTTGTACAATGTATTTATAAAAGAAAAAGTTTACATTCTACAAACAGTTATGTGTGAGATTCATTCAGTTAGTTAGACCTATACAAGTGAAAGTGAAAAGAACTGGAAAGGGTTTTGTTTTGCACATTTTAGTGGCCTCAACCAACAAGCTATACAAATTGCTTGTCTGAGCAAACAGAAATCCATGTAAACATATCTACCGACATTGAGATGCTAAACCAGATGCTCTGCATTCAAATCATTTCAACACAACCACTAACGTTGAGCTATTTTCTCAAGATCGGTTAGAAACTTGTTTTGTGATTTTTCACATGTCAGTCCCTTATTTGAATCATGCAGTCCAATTCCTTTCAGCTAAAATATATGTTTGTTTACTCAGAAACAGAATTCATCGGAAGTTCCCCGTCAAATGTTTAGACAATTTCTCCAATACAGTTCAAATAAAGTTTTGCAAAATAAATTAATTTCCGCAATACATCTCCTGGGAGACTACAACAAAAATAAAGACACCTGCAGCCGGAGACTCGTCCCAGACTGCAGAACGTCACAGCTTTGTTTACATGAGAATTTGAACAAAGCGAGGAAGCTGTGTGAGTAAATTTAGTTCTGTTTTCTCGGTCAACTCTGTTTAAGACTCCAAAATAATCCACTATAAACATATCTGCTCCTAAGGGACGTCAAAGACAAACATTTCACAGTAGCGTGTTTCTGTGTGAACAAAAGCAGTGTTTTCAGCAGCCGTCAAAGATGCTGCATGGTGCCAGAATAAACAACGTCAAACACAGACAGATACAGAAGAGACTGTGTATGATATACATTTGTAGATACGAAATAACAGCTTGGTTATGACTATGGTTCATTCTTTAGTCTAGTGGTTTTAGAAGAAGACTTGAGTTTTGTGTACATATGAACAGGGATACTGCAAGTGGTGATTTAAAAATGTGGGAGCAAGTGACAGGAGCTGTGGGTTACATCTTGATGGGTACTGGCTAGCCCACTCGGATGATGAATGATATCCTGAAAGCATCATGAGGAGAAATGGTGCTAGACTGTTAAACCTTTTCTGCTCAGTGTCTCACTATCCAGTCCTTAAATTTAAAAGATGACAGATCAGGTCATAGTGTGGGGCTAAAAAAACTAAAAATAGCTATCCTGTCGCTTCCCAAATTACAGTTTATCTGTAGCTTCTCTCAATTTGAGAGAGGCTGCTGGTGAACTCTTCGACACCTGCTAGCAGTAAGTGCATCTCCTTATTGCTCATTTTAAAAGCAAATTATGTTTGACATTTGACAGTTTTGTGCTGGACTATTTCTTGGCCGGCAGAAGTTACCAAAGACAAAGTATAGCTATGGCTCATAAACATAGACTGTATAAAAGAAGTGGATGTAGTCATCGTGTGGTCAACCAATTGTTTGAGGACTACAGGTTTGAAGCCTCGACTTTGGCTTCTTGGCCCCTGGCAGAGGACGAGAGGGTGGAGTTAAGTACAACCCAACAAGGAAGACTTGAAACGTTTGAGACCATAGTCAGGAAAATGTTTAATGAGGTGATAAATCAAGTAAAAAGTAGAATCATTTTCTCATAGACTTCTATAGAATCAGACTCCTTTTTGCAACCTTTCCTACTGGACATTAGAAAGAATATTCATATAATCGCGGACCGAATAGGCCTTGAGTTTGACATGTCTGCTCTAGGGAACATCAACAATGTCTGAAAAATATTTCCTGGTAATCCATCCAATTGTTTTAAGACATTTAGTTCTAAACTCCAAATGCCGATCTTAGTGTGGCGCTACAGGAAAAACTCAGGGGATCACACTCAGGGAAAAGCCTTCATCCTATTAAAACGAAAGGAAATCATGGCAATCCATCCAATAGGTAATGAGATATTTCAGTCTAGACCAAAGTGATGGACCAACAGACTTGACATCTATACAGCCACGCATATAAGTAATATTCAATTATTAAAAAATAATTTTCACAATTGGACAGTACGTTGGAGGCATTTCAGTTACAGTTTTGCAATTGTTATTTATCTGTCTAATTGATTTTGTCAGAATAAATTTGAGTTTAAATCCCTTAATCTGAACATAACTTTGGATTCAACCTGTTTATAACACATTCCCACACCTGCTGGCCACATGGGTGAATTTATTTTGAAGAGAGATGAAAAAAGCCATCAAGCCCACACTATCTTCCACGTAGACTAAATGACCATACATGTGGTGCGCAAATGTTGAGACATTAATAAAAGTTTTCCTGGCGCACAGTTGTACCAGATTTACAATTCAACCCAAACACTGTTTTATATGAGGATTTAATAAGTCAAGAAAGGGCCCCGGCCAAAACAATGTTCTTCATCATTAAAACTGTTGTGCATCATCAGTATAAAATGTGTTTAAATACCACCGTAATGAACTGCGTGAAGGAAGAAATGCACAATAACGTGCATCTGTTTGGAATGTATTCAGCTGCATTGGGAGGCTGACTCAGTACGAGGAAAATACAGACACTACTAAGTGAAAGAAAGATGATCAGACACCAGTGAGCAGACTGCATGTAGCGCCAACGTGTCGTCTGATGTGACTTCCAAAATCTTTTTGTACTGTTGTGATTTAGGAAGGCAGCGTGCATAACCAATTATGTATGTTTAACTTCAGAGTTTCTCCTTCCAGTGGCTCTGCATGGTGGAGCATTACATTACAGGTCATTTAGGAGATGCCTTTATCCAGAGCGACTTACAGGGACAGTCTCCCTGGATCAGCTCAGGGTTAAGTGTTTTGCTCAGGAGCACAATGGTATCGAATTCACAAGCATCTGGCGTTGTATTTGGAATCCATACCACTAGACCACTAGGCCACCATCACTAGGTTTTGAAGTCTTGAATGTCCCTAATATGCAGGGAGAACAGATTCTGGCGTAAATAATAAATGAAAGATTTCAGTGTGTGTGCTAACAGGACTCTGAGCTCAGAGCAGACTCACGGTGGTCTGAACAGCTCGGAGGCAGCACTGTTCTTCCACCATTATCCACCCTTTTCATCTGTCAACAAGCCCCTCATAAATGTGGATGAGGCTTCAACTGACATGTCGACTGATGTATTTTCAACAAGTGGGGCACATCTTGTTAAACAAATGCAGATTTATGTTTTCTGTGTTTTGCCAAGAAGAGAAAATAGCTCAAGTCAACTGTATTTGTGATTGTCTGACCAGTAAAGTATTGTTCTGCTATTTTCAGTCAGTTTACTTTGAAACTGTCTGGCAAACTGTCTAAAACACTAATGTGTCCTGCCCTTTGCTCCACTGTGTGTGCTCTTCATGGTTTGGTTGTTCGTGTGTGACTTTGTAGACAAACAATAGGTCTAGATGGAATAATAATGAGGAACCTCAGGGGTCCAAGGATCTAATCTCCACAGAGAGATTTGACTATTTCCTGTTTCCCAGTGTTTCTCTCTGAATTAGTGTCTGAAGATTCAAATGTCAAGGAGAAAATGTGGAAGTCAAGATGAGATCAAGATGAAATCCAGACGCTTAATCCCCTCGACGTGGTTTATTTGATGCCTGTGAACAGAAAAGAATTTAAAGGTGGGATTATCTCTCACTCTCGCACCAAAAATGGAAAATGAAAAGAGTTTATCGACTTTGTTCAACACCCATCTTCAAACTCAACTACACACCAGCAAAGTTTTGCAACGTTAAATCGGACAGGGGCGTTAAGGGTTTATGGCCCCTCTGATCACCTTGCTCGGACCACGGCCATCTTCGAAGTCAGACTTCAAATCGTGACTGCAACTTGCACGGTTGCGATGCTATCTCGGTCACAAAATCTGTTCAGACACATACAGACTCACAAGGTGAAAACGTTGTCACTGTTGCTTTAAATCATTTTCCTTCACACATTACTTTTCACACACACACACACACACACTTTTTGTGTGTAAGAATAGCCTAGACACTAATAAAGAGCTAACGCCCAGTCAGTCGCCTAACATTAGGGGGGGCCATCCGGGATCTGTTTTCCCAAAATTGCTAATTCTGGTTAACAGCACTAGCTTGGGGATTTTTCCTCTGGGATGGTTTATCAGCTGATCTATGCAGGTTTTTCCTGACGTGACTAATGTATGCTAGCTTGGTGAGATAAGTTCATTTTAAAGGCTTTATGGCAACTGTTAGCTAGTATGGATGGTTCACTTTAACGTTAACAAATGTTGTCTACTTTTGGAGTTATGATTTGTGATCTGAAGAGAGGCCACATGTGTAAACAGTGGCACGGTACTTTGAGGTAGATGTTGATCCCCAGCTAAAAAAAGAGTGTGTTGAGATTCTTGGTGTCCTTGTAGAAGCCTTAGTGTTGGAACAGAGGGAAGAAGAAGAAAAATAAAAATAAAAATGTGATTCCAAGTACCTGAATACTCTCAGAAAGAGGGTCAAGTGCAGTTTATTTTGGCATCAATGCGCTCTGTCCTGTCAATCTTTGTACAAGTATAGATGAGAGCGCTGTGAGTGATCAATATATATCCCCTGGAGGGATAGAAGAGAGCAAGCAAACACCGGGGTGGTTTATAGAGCAAAGGAAAACACCTGTGCAGCTTTGTCACATCGACAGGTGGCAGACACCAAGAGAAAAGAAGGTGGCAGAAGCAGAAAGAGATGATGACAGCAGTATATGTGGTGCATTCTCTCACTCATCTCACAGGTTTTGCAGCATTTAGTCTCATACTAGTGGGATTTTATACTGGCTTTCTATATCCAAGGTGATAGTTATGCTGCCTGCTGGGAATGTGATACGGGACTAAGGACATTGGGGAAACAGCTGGAGGGATTTATTCTGCTGCACTTTGATTAACATCAAGAAAATCAGGACGCTGCAGTTCATCAGAAAGCAGAACACCTTCTGATAAGACTTCAAGCATCTTTTACTTGGTTTGTACAATTCCTGCTTTCATCTAAACACATTTCCGGAATCTTACTTTTATCTATAACAAAAACAAATGTCTGCAGCCTTGAACTCGTGACCATGAAGTGATAAAAATCCCCAATAGAGTTGTGGATTCAGTTGTTTATGCATTATGTTGGTGATATTTCTGAATGTTTACAGCACGTGTCAGATGTCAACAGATAAATGTTTCACTAAGATGTGTCTTCACATTCCATTTTTGACACATCACGTTGCACATAATGTTGTGTCCTCTGTATCCAAGACAGTTATTTATTTACAGAACAAATAACTTAATATAACTGTAATACATGTCATCTGTGTCTCGTGTTTCAAGATGAAGGTTCATTTGAGTGTAATTAACTTTCTTTCACTGCAGCCTTGTTTCTTATTTGGACTCTTGATATTTGTGTACTCAAGGTGTTTGTGTATTGGCATTAGTAACATCAGCAGCTGCAGCAGCACAGTGCAATCTTTCTCTTTTTGTTTAAGTCCAAACTAAACAACTCATTACGTTGTGACTGACCCCTTTTTGTTTTTATATGAAACATTTCCAATATTTTCCCCCCCCCCAGGGGCTCATCCTTTTATTTGTCATCTACATCGAATGGGAATTGGTCTGGACAATGTCAGGGAAAGTTGGCGCAAGTGTCCCCGTGTCAATCCCTGAAGCAGCAGAGAAGAAATACAAATACTTTGTATTAAAAGATGTACAATGAATTGAAAAAGAAAGGGTGTTTGAATTCTGAGGGATTTTTTGTAAAGATACTGTAATTCTCAAAGCATGCTGGAGGACTTTTTCTTTTCAGATCAACACATGTATATCTTGTACTTGATACAGATGTTGCAGCTGCGGGCCGTCCGGCTGTGTCTGTAGTTCAGGTCTTGAACTCAGACCGTACTATTATCTCAAAAAGTTTCCCATCACTGAATGAACTTAAGGGAATAAAAACAATGTGACCCGCACAGATGTTTTCAAGACCACAAGAAAGCATTGTCCACTTGGATGTGTGGGAGCTGCATGGACAAGTAAAACAGCGAGGAGAGAGCTCTTTGGGCCCCAACATCTACACTACTGGTTCCTCTGGGTCGCCAAAGCTTCATGGGGGGTCGCGAGGCCTTCTTGATTTAAAGTAGTGTGAGGCAACTTATTTTTAGAAAAAGTAAAAAAAAAAAAAGAACAATAGAACAATTGACCAAAAGAACATCAAGAAGAAGAAGAAAACAATGGATTTGTCAAAAAAAAAGAAGCCTTTTAAGTATGTACGATAGTTTCAATAACTTTTTAAAAAACATAACGCCGAAAGATAATTGTATTAAAAGTTTCTTAAAACAACAAGAAAACACATCTCTGATGCAATATTCACAGGAAATAATCTATTTCAATTTCATCCAAATCACAAATTTGACACAAACCTCCTGCAGTAATTGTGTTCACTATTTGGATTAATTGTACAGGTTATCAGTTGTTTTCTTGTTATTGTTATGTATTGAATATAATATGAAAAATTCAGAAAATATGTAATTTAGTCCGGAGTCGTCAGTTTACTCAATGATAGAAAAGAAAGGAAGGTTTGGAACCTCTGATCACAAACGTTGTACTGCAGCGGCCTCGTTACAGAAGCCTCCTAAATCTGAAATCCTTCTTTTCTTCTCTCAGTACAGGAGGACATTCATCATTTTTAGTATTTCAGAAACAAGTTTCCTAAGTGCATTTAAGATCTTGTATTAGGATATGAATATATGTTCTTAATTCAAAATAACTACCAAAAAAGGCAGCAGCTCCGTTGTTATTTCTGTATGTCAATGACAATGAAGATGAGGTACTGCATGAACAAAAAATGATGATTCAAAGGAACTCGTTTCTACTTGCCTCTGTAATGGGAAGATAGGGTCTTTGAAACTTAAGTTAAGATAGGAAAAGCAATAATGAGGCTCAAGACTCAAGTGTATTTTGACAGAAAATAAAAGCCACTTTATTGTTTGTCCACTGACATCAATCAGCACGGGCTGAACGTTAAAAGGTCTTGGAATTTACTGCTACTGCAAAGGTCTTCAAACATACAACGCTGTGGAGACAATTTAGCAGGACTCATTAACTTCCTCATTGATCAGAAATATTGCTTTTACTTTAAGACACAAATCAGGTTAATGAGAATTGATCTAGTAAGTGGCACCATGGGTTGTGAGTAGCTGAAAAAAGGAATTGCGGTTGTAAAACATGAAGTCATTAAAGTCTTTCTGCCATGAAGGTTCATTTGTCTCCTCTCTGAGCTTATGAGCAAACAGTCTTAAAGGAGGCTCTTTACTGTTAACAAATCAAATGAGCAACTAGCTGGTGAACTCGTGGCGCATTTAGCAGCTAAAGAGACAGATACATTTCTCAGGAGTTTAAATGATATCAAAAGAGTGAATATTGCACTTGCATAGCCAGTACAGCGGTTCCTCTGCTCTGCATGAGACTAAATCATCAGCGTTCCAATCTGAGGTGGTGAAAAAGCTGCCAACAATATTTTGTAATACAAAGGCAAAAAAGGAGGATGTGGCCCGGAGAAGGGAAGTTTGGGGTTCCTTACTGGAGCTGCTGCCCCCGCGACCCGACCCCGGATAAGCGGTAGACGATGGATGGATGGACAAAGACAATCTGTGAGCAGCATGAAGAACATAATATAAAGAGAAAATAAGTTAAGTACAATACAGTTTAGTCATCCGTTAAGACCGCACATCGTAATCAACTATATTTATAGCCAGACACGTTTTATATTATTGATTATAGTTTGGCTTTTAATTTAAATTCAAATAATGTAGTTCAAGTGAAAAAGCTCTTGGCTATAAGAGTCAATGGTGCTCTTATCCTTCTGTACAACAGACCACAAGCGAAGGTGCACCACAAGGTACTAGTTTAGCACCTTTGTTATTTTTGCTAACATTATATTGCTAACTGATGTTATGGCACTTGTTGGCCTAGTCCTTGAAGGGGACATTGCAACAGACCATAGATATCTGTGTGTGTGAGGCATACTATAAGCACCTGGAATGTAGGTAAAACCAGAGAGCACACACACAATACCTGACAATTTGTATCAACAGTGATTGAAGATCTTCTGTCGTTCAAAGAAAATACTGATTATAGTTTTCAGAAAGCCACACAGTAATTGCAATCTCTTTTGAAAGTGAAAGCTGGGTAGACAGTTTATTCTTTGCATCGTTGGGCAAATATCCCATAATAACCTTAAAGCATATTGTAATTCAAGTATTCTGAGAGAAAATTTGACTTCTGCACTTCCTCTTGGCTCTGTTTTCAGGCATTAAATGTAACCTGTCTGTCCTGGGGTACGTTTTCTCTTGGGCCACTTGAATAACAAAACGCTGAAAAGGTACCTGTGAAATTCTTGCCCAATGATACCAAAAATAAACTTCCTCTCGCAGCTTTAACTCGCATTAGTTGATGGTTTTGACCACTTGGGGGCATCGAACACAAGTTGTAATTTGGCAAGTCTTGTTACAACCACCTGATGAGTGTCAAACCAATATTCACGCTTCTTTAAGCAGTTTTTTCCGCTCCAACTCCTGAGAGACATTACTGCTGGAGTTAAGTTTGTCTGTCTGTGGTTTGGGGCTGGTCAGGTAGCGTACCGTGTGTTAAGCAGAGCTTTTTTGCCTTAAAGGGCTGCCTGTCTGAGAGCAGTGAGAGTGAGACAAAACATTAGTTACAGGTCGCAAAACCAAAAGACACTAAACAGATGAGAGTCAGGTGATGATTCTCTGTGGGTTCGCCACGACAAGTGACCACGTTCACATTACACAGTAAAGAGTGAAAAATATAGATTTTTGCTTTAAATATTTTTTTTTTGGTTAAGCATACTTTGATGATCACAAGAATCTGGTGTAAAATATTTAAGTGGTCATGTGGTGTGGAAACATGAATTTCATAAAGCTGGAAAAAATATATAAGAATGCCATGGGGGCAACAAAGTGACACATGAATACTTTTCACATTGGAAGTCAAATGTGTAATTTGTATTCAGCCCCTCTCTGTAATCTATTAATGGTTTCTGATAACTACTTCTATGGAAACAATATCCTAACAATGTCCATTTAGTAGCTGTTCTGGAGCTTTCAGTCGTATCACATGGTCTAGATCAGCAAATTGAGTTTAGTTCTTTTCTTTCCGAGTAATTTACAGAACTTCACACCCATGTCGTCTCAAAGGATTGTTTTGTCAACCTCTGTTTCAAGAGGCAAGCATAAAGTTTGAGGTCTTTTTTAAAGTAATGTTTTGTTGGTTTGTTCTAGATGACTTTCTTCAATTAACTGTATTGTTTGGTTCCACATTGTGGTTAATTAAGTTCCTAACTAACTAACCTCTGTTTTTCTCATCCATCTAAGGGTGTATTCAAGTCAAACCTGCTTGGAATTAACCATTTAACAAACATAAAGGTAATATTGTACCGCCCCCTACTGGCCGGAAACCATTACAACAGAAGAGTTTGCACCCAACATTAGACACCGTCTCAAAGAGTGCAAAGATGGGTGGCGTGCTGCAATGTTACAATAAAGGTGATGAGTCAGCGTCTGAAATTGAAATCACATTTATTGTTTGTTCTGGAGTTTAACTTAAAACGTAACCCTTTGTGTACAGTACGGTTCTTTCCTCAACTGCATCTTCTTCTTCCTACTCATCAATGTCATCTCGCAGTTTTTTTTTATTTTCTTTTTTAACATACTCACACACATACATACACACTAAACAGCCGGTTACACCAGCTGAAGCTTGCTCAGGTAATCTTAAAGGGAACTCTAATGCATTAGCCTGCGTCTCCCACAGTAACGCAGCCACAGACCTGCAAGAGGCTGCAGCATCCATTACTCTGTGAACGCAGACGAGGATCACATCTCACCATGCACAGGGGTCCCCTTTAAGGCCTGCGTATTAGAGTCCTAGTGATACCAGGACGTGACAATCACATTGAAATGTCTTCCTCACAAACAGTCATTCGCCAGCTCCCGACTTGCAACATTCTCACCAGCACCAGAGTTTCAGCTTGGAGAGACCAACAGATTAAAAATAAAAAATACTCTAAAGATTCACCTTGCAGGACTGCAAATACAGAAATGCACAGAGCAATAAAAAATACATAGCATCAAAGGTTGAAATCAAATCACGATAGAGGAATTAAGATCACTTTTTTTTTTTTTTAACTACCTCGCTAATAGAACTGCCGATAGCTCTACTAGCATCAACAGCTTCTTAAGTACATGTAGTTATATAGTATGTATCTATACTCCATAAAAGGTATCGTTTGGCTCGAACAGTCATGTTTCAAACATGGGCAACAAACCCTAAAAAGGTCGCCAAGAACTACATGGACCCTTTAGGTATTGCTTCAGTCGTGGGTTGATATGAACGCACTCTGAAGCAACGTAGAAAGAAGAACGTGTTTCTGTGTTTGGACCGAGGGCTGGCAGTTCTCGAAAGCCCAGCTCGAAATCTAGTTTGGTTTGTGTTCCATGTTTAATTGGAATAATCTAACCCTACAGTAAGAACACCAGTCCCATGAAGCCGCTCCAGAGTCTTCTCCTCTCTGCTGTGCATGTAGTGGATGCAGATCGCCGCCGGTACAGTCCATTGTTCAGCGTGGAGCCTCATGGAACTCGATAGCTGTGTGGCGTTTCCTCCACCATCAGGTCCAATGTAAACAGCTTTTTACAGAGGCAAGACAAGGAAGTAAACAGACTCTTTGGCACACCCTAAAATGACGACTGATGCATTTAAGTCCCCATCAGACTACACACAGACCCACATTTAGTCCACTTTGAGCTAAAGAGTGTCTTCCTATCAGCAGGTTTACTTCCGTCTTTCTCTTTGAATTGGGAAACAAATGCACATTTGCTATGTATGTACACACACACACACACACACACACACACACACACACACACACACACACACACACACACACACACACACACACACACACACACACACACACACACACACACACACACACACACACACACACACACACACACACAGCACTAGTTCAAAAGTGCACCGCTGACCTATTTTCAAACATTCTACGTTAGCTTTAAAATGACCAAGCTTACGACATTCAGATGCATGATAATAAATAAATAATAACTTGGGTTGAATTGAAAAAAAGGCAGGAAGAAAATGGCAACACTGAATGGAAAACTTATAACGTTGACATTTTCTATGGCCCTGCTTCTCCAATCCAGAAAGGGAGATTAAAAAGCAACACACAGCAGCCCTATCAGACTGGAGTAGTATCCTCATAAAAACTATCAATGGTATAGCAACATGGGGCATATGTTTGATTGTGTATGAATGTGTGCATATAAAAAGGTATTAATAGGTGCTTTAAGCTACATTCAAGCAAAATGTATATTTTGGGGAAACAAATTACATTATGAAGTTAACAAGGGGATTTTCCCTTTTTGGGTGTGCTTCCACTTCTTGCTCCTTTAACCAAATTGGAATTTGTCAATTTGTGCCCACTTAAATTGGGCGTTTCAGTAAGTGCTACGTGACAATGTCAACATTAAAAGTGCCTGTTTTTAACTTTAAGTGTTACCACATGTTTGAAATCTCAAACGCAAGATGAGCAGGATTATAAATGTCTTTGAATCTCAGTCAGGACCTTTGGGTGAGAGGCTGATCAAAATGGTCAAAGTCTCACAGGTCTTAGTAATGCACTGTTCATAAAGGGAAAGGAGGCAAACTGTAGTGGAGGGGGGTAAAGTTTGATAAAGGGTTACATTAACCCCTAAACCAGTGGGGGAGAGGTACAGCAACAGCCCACGTCAACGCCTGGACATTCAGTATAAACAAGGCAAACACAACATTAGTTCATCTCTCCTCACTTCCAACAGTCACCCATCCCCAGTGCGCAGATAAGCCAGGAGAGCTTCGTTCCCATGGTAACGGGACTTAGTAACAGTCTAGAAAGCTGCTTCAAAGGTGCTTGGGGCTCAAAGGGCTCTTTGGAGGGGAAACACTCCTCCTCAACAACACTTTGTGAAGGCCAAAGGAAAGAAACGGATGGACCAAAAGATATGTTATAAAAGGCAGGAAGAAACTAAAGGGGTTAAATAACAGTGATGATTTGGAGCTTACACTGTCTGGGTGGGGAGGGGAAGAGATGTTGGAGATAGGTTGGGCTGCTCCTCTGACACTTTTACGATCTCTGTAGCAGTGACCTGCGGAGCACACTCGGCCACAGGAGGCGTAGGGGAGCGGCTGTTGGGAGCCGTGGTGCGGGTCGGGGTGGAGGTGAGGGCAGGCGTGGTAGAGGTGGTACTGGAGGTAGAGGTGGAGGCTGGGGCAGAGGCCTGGACCGGGGCGGGGTCATTGACAGGGGCGGGGGGTTCAGCGGAGGCTGCTTTGGGCGCAGCAGGCTTGTTGTAGTTCATCTTGAGGATGTGCTGCTGGAGGTGTCTGATCCAGTCCTCCTGCACCGACAGCGGGCCATGAAACTCCACCTCGCAGAACCTGACGCAGACATGAAAACATAGGAGGAATACTTCACCCACCAAATAATCATTTGTACATCACTTACTCACCCTAACTCACAAGCCTCCACGGTGAACAAAGAATCCAAAAACATCGAAAATTATTTTATATTTTACTTAAAAACACCAAATAGTCTCATGCAACGCGTCCATCATTTAAAGAGTAAGGTTTTAGTAAAGATTAATGCGTTTGGGAAGTCGTGAGCATACGACTTACTTCAATTCATCAAGAATTTTCCCCAGTTTTGGATTCTTTGTGGGGGCATTTGAGAAAAACGCAGAAGGAAAACAACCAATCAGAGCCGAGGAAGCTCGTGTTCCTCAGCGTCCCCTTTCACTTCCTAACACAGTGTCAATCACTGCTCGTAAACTCCGATCAAACTGTCAAACAAGGCAGCGCTGATCTAATATATTAGGCTTATTATCTAGGCTCAAATGTTTTTAGAAACATGTATTAGTGTACTGTTTAGCTGTAGAATTAAAAGGCTTGCCCGGCGGTGCTTGGTCTGCCTCGACCAGAGGCCTGGTCACAACTCATTTTACAGCTTAACAGATGAACATGATTCTTTTTCCCAGAATATCTGTCTCATGCACTGTAAGGATAAAGTTACAGTATGGTACAAATATGGTAAAAAGTTGCTTTCAATCAGGAATTATATAACATAACACTACCAGTAATCTACATATTGTGTGGCTTCAGAAAGATTTTCACACAAAGAAATAAAACACAAACTGACGGTGTTATATTCAGCGCCTCCCTCGGGAGCAGCTGATTCTGTTCAAACTGTTGTCCTGTCAGACCTTAAGCACTCATTCGTGTTGCCTGAATATCCCAAATGATTCAATATTCTCAATATAGTGCGTTAGCCACTAAAAGTGGAGTACTGCTCAGCAGGGGATGGGGGTGGGGATTGGTGCTAAGGGATTACGGGACTATTTAAAACTTAGCCAGACAGTTCTGCTAATGCTGCGGTCTCAAAATGTCTAATGTTAAAGGGCCTGAACATTTTATCTTGGGCCCTGGGAAACCCTGCTCCTCTAACACAAAGGGTTCACTCACCGGCACTTCAGGGTGTAGAACTTGCCCACCAGTTTGACCAGTGGGTAGGAGGGGGGTTTGGGCACCAAGGCGGGGACGGTGCCTGTGCGGGGGGGTTTAGGAGGGCTCTCTATTCCATCTGGGCAAGACGGGTGCTTCAAGGGCCGACGCTCAAAACCTAGCAAGAGAAGGAGGAGGCAACAAACAGGGTTGGTGCAAAGTGGAGCTACAACACGTGTATGTCATTGCATCAGTCCAGCATTGCTCTTTTAAAGTTATTATAGTCATTTAGTTGAAAGCCCATAATGTGGAGCACAATTTTCTCTTTTCTCATTTCATTTTGGACTTCCAAGGTTCATTTTGTACAAACATTCTTCAATACCTCTGATGCAAAGATGTGGCTCTTTCACTACCTTTCAAAGAAATACCAAAAATAATGCAAGCCAATTCAATGTCGAAAAATAAAGATAAAAGGCAAATCAATGTCACTGAAAACAAAGGCTAGCACATACTGTGGCTCTCTTCCCATCATTTCATTTATTTCCCCTGATGAAACATCTCGCTTTCAGTGGTTTTGTTTTGGCATAACACTCTTTTTATGAGTCGTAGCTCCATCGAATGTTTCCCACAGTTATCCCTGCTGTTTTGTAGCCCCTAAAAGAGCTGCTCTGTGAGGCTGTACTTGCTAAATGCTAATGTAAGCACCTGATGAAGGTGATACACGGAAAATGACGGGATCACCAAAATTATTACAATTCATCCTCAGCAAGAACGTAGCAATCCATCCAATAGTTGTGAAGACATTTCACTCAAAACCACAAACATCACCCTGCTGGTGTCGCTAGAGGAAAAGTCAGGGGATAAACAACGGGATTCATCTTCAGGGGAACATTTTCTTTTCAAAACCTCATGGCGAACCATCAAGTAAAATGATGGACCAACAAAATGACAGACATACCTAGAGCCAGGTTGTTAGAACTGTGAAACCGTGGCTGAAAAAAGCCAATCGACTTTTGAGAATTTCAGTAGTTTGAGAGTTTTAGATTCAAATGGTTGAAATGTTTTTCTCCGAAGCTTAGCAAGTCCAGCACTTCCTCAACAAGAATACATTCCTCAACGTGGGTACATGATACATGCAGGCATCTGTACCTGACTGAGTGCATGGAAGCAAAAACATATGCTGTATCCTGACATACCTCTGGGCAGGCGGACGTTAAGCTCACTGCGTGCCACCTGCGAGTGAAGCGGGAGGCCGCCGGCGAGCCGCGAGAGACTGGGACTGCTGCGGCCGGGCCTGAATGGAGCATGTAGGTTGGTACCAACTTCACCCTCGGTGGTCTTGGAAGAGCCCTGGCTGACCTCACGGCTCAGTGGCCGCATCAGGCTCACAGCGAAAGAAGAAGACCACTGGGAGGAGGAGGAGGAGGAGGAGGAGGAGGAGCAGGCCTTCTGCGATGAGATGGGGAGGATATGATCAGAATCCGTTGACGCAGTAAGAGGTGAGCTGCTCTTCTGGAAGAGGGACAGAGATGAGTTTCCTAATCAGCATTATATCAACAAGAGAACCTTGAGGTGACGGGTCCTGGTGTAATTACTATGATATTATATTAAACACAACTATTTGTACTAATAAGGTTAAATAATGCGTAAAATAGCAAATCTCTATCAACACTCATGTTATACTCTTTTTCATATAGCATTGATGACATCAATTTTTCTTTGACATTTTGAGACATACACTTATGAGCAGATTGACACCACTCTCATATCTGTACCGTAAATCTGAAGCAATTGCCAGCAGCTGGTTAGCTTAGCTTAGCATAAACACCTGTTAACCTGTTTCTGTCCAAAGGTATTCGCAAGGTAATATATAAAAAGGAACTTTTAAAAATAATTTAGTCGTGGTGCTTATTTGTTTGTGATCGTTGGGACGTTGATTAACTATTTATATTATTCAAATGTTGTACATAATGAGGTTTTAATGGCTTCTATTTTCGAATTGAAGACCCTGTGATGCATTTGAGAGCTCCACAGAAAGCTAGCAAGAAGACCTTGTGTTAACATTATTTTTATCCATGAAGAGGCAACTCATAGTTATTCCGAGTACTAAAAGACAGTTTTACAGAGAAGTCTCTTCATAGCCCCCACAGACCTACAGTCCACCCACACAGGTGTCTTCACTCGTTTCCTGATTAGACCTGGTCTCAGGACTGAACCTGATTGACGTCTCCAATCAGCTGCAATTACAAACACCTGTGAGGTGTGTTTGAGCACTGTGGCTTATACAATCGATATGCATCTAAATGAACTCAGTTCACTTATTCATCGTTACTTGTTTTCTAATATTTGGGTATTAATATACTTGCACATTGCCTGTATGCAATACTTTTGACTGGCAGCGTACGAAGGTTGCAGCTCACTAGAGCCGTAACAATCTGTCAATGACCTGATTAGTCGAGCGACAGAACTATTTAGATAACTGATTAATTCTTTATCATTAGGCAAAAATGCAAAACATGATTTGGTTTCAGCTTTAATATGTTTGGAATTTGGATTGTTGGTCAGAAAAAACAAGATATTTGAAGACGTCACCAATGGATTGTATGGAAGTTATGATAGACATTTCTTACTTCTTTCTGACATTTAATTGCAGACCTACAATTTACAATTATTTTCCATGTTGAATACTCTGCTGATTATTTTCTCAATTAATCATTTGCTCTATAAAATGTCAGAAAATAGTGAAACATGCCCATCACAATTTCCTTAAGCCCAACATGATGCTTTTTAAATTCATTGTTTTGTCTTAAATTGACCATCACAAAGAAAAGTAGCACATCCTTTCAACTGAGCCGCTGGAATGTTTAACTTTTTCTGCTTGAAAAATGACATTAATATTATTAAATTAAATTAAATTATTCAATTATTCTATATGGTAAGTCTATAAGTAGTACAGTCCAATGCATTCAATTGCGTTTATTGCTCCAGAAGGTAAAATAAAATATGGTTACAAGGACATTTAAAAGGTGATCCATTCTGTATGTGTGTCACATCACAGCCCTGGGAAACGGTGCGACAGTGACGCATATGCACCAGAAACTAATTCAGGAGGGAAAGAAAGAAATGAAATGAACTGTGCATTTTCTTCTATCAACAGCACGCCATAATTTATCTGAGGATGAAACATAAGCTGCCAGGCACCCTGGTTACTATGGCAACTATCAAGTCAATAGCCGAGTTGCTCTGGCATCTGTCCCCACAGTGATTTTTTGCTGGGTGTAAAGACACAGGATCTACAGTCAGGCTCAAAGCTGTTAGACAACATGTCTCTGAAGCTTTCCAAGACACAAAATGTCTGTCGAGCCACCAGCTGAGGAATGTTAGATCTCCGAGCATGACGCCTAGTCAAAGACACTGTGAGGAAGAGAGTGTGTCAGAAAAGTAGCACAGTAGGTTATGATCTTGTGTTGTATAGCTGCTTTGTGGGAGGCATAAATTCTTCTACTGATATTTTGCATTTTTGCTCTCGGAGTAAAGTAAAGGCTGAGAGCTAACTCTGTTAATAAAAACATCTCAATGACCCGAAACTAAAGGGAATTACCAGCAACAGACAGCCTCTCCTCACCTTCTTGAGGGTGGAGCGGTTACCCTGCATGTAGCTACGATGCATCTCCAAAACCTTCTGCGGCCTGCTACGTATCCAGGCACTAAGCGTCTCGATGGGGGATCCATTTACACACCACTCAGTCACACCAAACTGCCTCAGGTGGGCTCGCGCATGGCTGGCCAGAGCCTTGCGGTTCTCAAAGTAGAAGCCACAGAGCTCGCAACTGGGATCTGAAAAATACATGGTGGAAGGAATACGATCAGTACAAGATGGGATAGCAGAATATCAGCATCACAGACTAAATAAATTAACAACTCACCCTGGTGTCCATGTTTGTCTGGGGAGGGTTTTCTTTTGAAGGAGAAATCATGTGGCAGAGGTGAGAAAGTCTTGAGCTGATGTGACGGTGAGTGGGCGGTCTCCACTGATTGGGCCTCCTCGGACAGAGGCCTTTTGCCCAGAGGGGACATCCTGAAAAACTTCCCTGCAGGTGGGGTACCAGATGTGGACCCCAGGCCCTGCTTGTGGAGCCTCGACCCCGACTGCAGCAAACTGAGTGGGGATTTACGATATTTGGAGGATTGGAAGCCTGAAAGGGCCAAAACCTCTGAACTGCCGGTGCCCCCCGTGTTCTCCCATAGGGGGCTGCTGGCTCCCTGGCTTGACTCCTTCTTCACTCCCTGGTCTGAGCGAGAGGAGGAGCTTGCCCCTCTCTTGTGCATAACTTCCCTCAGGGTATCGATGGGCGAGCCGTTGACGGTCCACTCAGTAATGCCCATCTGGCGCAGGTGGGAGCGGGCGTGGCTGGAGAGGCCTTTACGGTTCTCAAAGTATTCTCCGCAGAACTCGCAGCGAATATCTCGTGTAGGCTCCACTTCATGGGCCATGGCTATGGAAAGAGCAAAGACAGAAAGTCAATGACAAGAAAATATAATTAGTAGAGGTAGGGGGGAGATTCTTATCTATCTTTTTTTTTTTTATATATATATATATATATATATATATATATATATATATATATATATATATATATATATATATATATATATATATATATATATATATATATATATATATATATATATATATATATATATATAAAATTGGATTTAAAAACTTTTCTACATAATGGACCATAATCCCACAAGTCAAAGTTGTGTCAAGCATTATTGTATGATTGTTGGAAGATCACAAAGAAGAATCACTATTTTTGAAATTGGTAATAAGTTTCTGAGAAATAAAAAGGCAGCAAGTCTTAGCCTAACAATATTATCTTTATAACCAGGAAGCTTTTATTTTTATTTTTATAACTTGACCTTGTTATTCTTAGTCACTGAGAATTGAGGAATACTTCAAACTTTGTGCAGGTTTACCATGAATAAATGTTACCTTTTGTCTTTGTGCGTTTACATTATTACAATTGATAAAACTTTTTTTTTAATATAAGAACTCCATAAACTTATACACACTTCACTCTGCTTTTATGACATCATTTGCCACACCGCCTTTATTAGCGTACAGCCGACTGGAGTAGATCCTGAAATTAGCATCCTTACAAACTGAATCCAGAATGGACTTTGAATCAAATCGTGAAATATCGAAAGATTCACACTCAAAGATCCTGCTTAGATCAAAATAAGAGTACAAGCGTGCTAACACTACAAGCACTACTTGTTTATTTCAAATATACACATATGTTACATATATACATATGTTATTATGGACCTCTGGATAGTCATCCACTAAATGGTAGAAGGAATATAATGTGTATATTAATGCATTTGCCATACAAGAAACTGTGTCTTCATATTTAACAGAGTGATATCAATCTTCTCATCTAACTCTCAACAAGATAGTAAATAAGTGTCTTTACTAAAATGTATAACAATTCCTTTACAATTCCAATTGCTAAACATAGGATCCAAGTTACCCAAGTTGAGGGGGAACACACTGTCAGAGCTGCTCCAACTGCAGTTGAGGGCTTCACCAGAGAAGCCGGCAGACCTCCCCACAGCTCCAGGCGCGGTGACTTCCAGCTGCACCGGCTCAGGCTTCAGCTTGAGGATCAGCCCGCTAGAAGACGACGGTGGAGCAGAGCCCGATTTAGACGCCGCGGACTGAGAAGGACTGGAGGGGCGGGCGAAGGCGAAGGGCAGACGACTGAGGAGGGTTGCTGAAGGAGAGGAGGAGGTCGGCAAAGGTGAACGAGGGGGTCCTGGAGAGGATGGAAGTGGAGTTTTCAGAGGTTTTAGAGGGAGAGCGCAAGGTAGGCCCCGTCTTGTGATGATCTCCCTCAGGGTGTCGATTGGCGAGCCGTTGACGGTCCACTCAGTAATGCCCATCTGGCGCAGGTGGGAGCGGGCATGGCTGGAGAGTCCTTTACGATTCTCAAAGTATTCCCCGCAGAACTCGCAGCCTATTTCCTTCGGAGGTTCGTCTAGAAGATGAGAGAGGCAATTTGTTAAACAGAAAAAGCAGAATGCTGACAGATAAAGCCCACTAGACGTGAAGGATTGTACCATCAATCCTGTGAAGCAACACTCACTGTGTGGAAGGGCCATGAGCTCCCCACTACTCAGGCGAAAAACCCGCATGGAAGAGGACTTGAGTCGCTTGGCAGGTGGGCCGAGTAACGATGAGGCAGAGGTAGCTTTGGATGTCGACCCACCCCGAGCTGTGGTCACCTTGTAGAGGAGGGATGAAGAGGAAGAGGAGGAAAGGCTCAGCAGGGACTGCTTTGGGGAGGAGCGCGCGGTCGCGAGGCCCCGCGGCTCCACATGTCTGTCCAGCTGCAGTGCACCGGCTTTGTGCTTGAAGTCGTCAGTATCAATGAGCTGGTTCAGGAGGTCGATCGGAGAGCCCTTGGACTCGGAGTACTCCACCCCAAAGTGCCGCAGGTGGGCTCGGGCATGGCTGGATAAGCCTTTCCGAGTCTCAAACCAGGCACCGCACAGCTGACAGACGATGTCCTTGTTGGGGTCGACCTCCAGCGCTGAACATGAAAAAGAAATAACTGAACTGGGGATGCTGTCGAGTAGTCAAAGAACTTACAACCTGTGTGTTTTCATAACCACTTCTCCTCAAGGAATGATGTGAAGGAGAATTCATAAGGAATTTGGAAAAGACAACAGTGCTGAGAGAATCCCACTGCACTTACACTAGGCTTAGATGTTGTTTAGTTTTTTTTAAAGCAACTTTATTCACAACACATAGAAATGAGTACAGTGACAATCTCCATGCTGAACAATTCAAGTAAGGATTCATGTCCAGAACAGAGTCACACCTCCTTAGAAGGATGTTTTCAATCTATCAATAGTTTAAAATTAAACAGCGACAGCGGCTGTTTTTGACAGCTGAATGGTGCATCGCTATAACTGTTGCTGCTGCAGGGAATTGTGGGAGGGCATTATCTCCTTTCTTTTGGTAAAGGATGGTCCAGTTTACCCTATGCTGAAGGAGATAAGCAGCTTGAAGCAGCTTACCTTAACGTTTAGAGAATTCAAACAGCTTTTATACCACCAAACTTCCTTTCACTGTCATTTCACTCTGTGAGGAACTTTCTTAAGCAAAAAAGACTATTTGACCGCAGCCAAACCCATAAGAACAATGAACAATTTAACTTTTTACAATGTTATCAGTGACACTTACTGAGGTTGAGAGGAGCGTCATTCTCCTGTGGCGCCCAGAGGGGTTTGGTAGTGACGGTGGCAGAGAGGTTAGAGGTCAAGCCTTTCATTCCCCCGGCCTTGTGCTCCGGGGAACGCAAGGGGGAAGACACAGGCAGCAGAGAGGAAATGGGGGCTTTCTTCACTACTGAGGAAGGAGAGCCAGAATGAGGCGGAGCCGGAGAGGAACCAGGAGAAGGTGCAGGCGTGGAGGAGGAAGAGGGCGGCGCCACTTTTGCTGCTTTGGCCAGGATGGAGAGAGGGATGGGTTTCTCGTCTGAGTCCATGTCTTCTAACGCCTCATCTTTCCGAGGAACAGACGGTGAGGAGTTCTTGGCTGAAAGAGGATCCAGAAGAGATGAGCTTATTTGGCCGTCTATGTTTCGCTCCTTGGCAATTTGGTAGAGGAGGTCGATGGGAGCCCCGCTGCTCTCGGAAACGCTGATGCCAAGCTGGTGTAAGTGAGAGCGGGCGTGGCTGGACAGTCCCCGCTTCGTCTCAAACTGAGCTTCACACACCTTACACTTCAAGTTGTGGACTGCAGAGGCAAAAGAGGCAAGAGCAGCTGGTGAGAACTAGAGATGCACCAACTGCAATTTCTTTAAAGTCTGACCTTCGATTTTGTTTCAGTTGAAGAACTATAATTGACAGCATACACAAACAATTTTGTTACTTTTCTTTCATGGAAATGTTTTATTCTGTTATATAAATAAAACATTGATTATTTAATAACCCAAGTTACAGGACCTTCTCCAACTCAAACAAATCTGGAAAATAAAAAACTCTCCCTATAGCTTTAGCTGCTTTGCTAGCTTCTTGTAATTGGGCATGTACTGGCTGTCTCGTTAAATTAGTTGTTCGTCCTAACTTGCAGTTGTTACAAATTGCGAGCCTTACGTCTTCTTCACTCGCGCTGAAGAATTTACACAAGGACGACATAATGTGTGCGAGTGGCTGCATGCGGCACATGTGGGTGAATTTCACCGGCAAAAAAATCATATATATGAGACTTGGTGGCAGATCGATCGGTGAATCTCTAGGTGAGCCATTATAAAGCTGGACTTATTAAGCCTTATTTGATACATTTCATACAGATATCAAAGTAACTGTTCCCATTGACATTCTGCAAAGTAACAGCAGGTGTCCCAGGTTCTTTTAGAGGCCACAGATATCCCAGAGGACATGTCACCTCACTTACACTTCCTGTCTACAACTTCACCCAGTCTGCAGGAACACTTGCCAAATTAGCTCCTAAATACATTTGTCTACCTCTGAGGATTTCCCTGGGGAACCACCCTCTCTGATGTAGTGTCGCCACTCCTCACGCCGACCGAAGGTCAGTTTTTACAATTTCCCCACTGACAGCTACGATAAGACTCTAGCTGTAGCAAATCCAATCCCCTGTCAACACTCTGGGGTCAGCATTCCCATTCTCCTCCCTCACCCTTGGAGTCTGCATCTTCCCCAGGAGAGAGGCTGTCTGAGTCCACGCTGCGCAGCCCTGTTTTCCCAGGACTTGAGCTCAGATCATCCAGAGCTGGAAGCTGAAGCTCCTCCTCATCCTCGTCCTCAGCTGCTTCCTCCTCCTCACCTAAAACATTACGGACAATATTCCTATAAGTGTAGAAAAGGGCTGCCCCCTCTAAGTCAATTAATTGGTCTTTTTGGTTTTAGATGACTAAGATTTCTTTAGTCAATTAGTCTTTTTTTTTATGCTTTTTCATGCTTATTACCAAGAAACTTATGAGCACACCTCTGGTAAACACAAGATTTAAAGTGGTGCTTTTACATGATTTATGTGGAGAAACTCTACAGATATACTGATTTATTGGTCAAATCAACTAATCGATTAGTCGACTAAGAATTTCTTTAGTGAAAGACAGCCCTAGTGTAGAAATGCCATGCTAATTAGGCCTATTAACTGGTAATAAATCATCTGAAAATAAATGATGATGTCTGACAAATCAATCTGGTTTACATTTGTATGCGCATAAAATAAGTCAGGTGTTGAAATCATATAAATGCATCTTTGAAAATGAATAAAAAGGCGCAGACTGAAAGCAGAAAAATCTACTCAGTCTTGTGAGCTCACTGCCTGTAATTTATCACTCCTTGTAATAACAGCGTATTATAACGTCTTCTGTAAGGAGATGGAAATAATACAAGAAATGAATCCCTGTCAAAAAAAAAAAAGTAATAATTGCACTACTGTATGAAACAAACATGGCAGTCTTTTTGGTTCCCCGCAGTCAGGCATTCCTGGAACAAAAGTGCCATTTTCTGCGACAAATCGGTAAATCAAAAGAGACGTGGAGACAGACAATGCTTTTTGTCTGGTGGGCGGCTCTGCGCTTGTCAGTTCATCTCTTGACTGTAAAAGAGCGATGTGACACCTCGGAGCGCAGCGTTATAACACCATCTATTATAATGACAATACATAAATCAGCCGGGTATTTATAAAACGGAACAAAGTAGCTTAACCGCTAACTTGACTTTGTATCCATACAGGCAGAGTGACACTAAGCGACCTGATACTTCAAGTAAAAGTGATACTTCGATTATACTTCGTTGATCCGGATAAGTTGTAATAAGAATACTGGCTATGACAGCATTTAGTCCACAAAGTTACCACTTTTCCTGAGCAATCTCGCTCTTAGTTTATGATAAAAACATGCACAAATGGGTGCACATGAAAGCACAGCGTGTCCTCTATCAAAAATCAAAGCAGAGTAAAATGGCGAGGATTGGGCAACTGTAGGTAATTTTAGAGATCCTGCAGCATTGAAAATACTGGACGTCATCCCAGACGTGCACAATACAAAAAACCCTACAGACGTTTAGAAAAAACAAACTGTAACAACAGGATCACAAGCAGCCAAAATCAACACTATTTATCCGCGCGTGAAACCGGGAACACCCGAAACAATAACAATGACCCGCTTTATGAGCTTTTGACATGCATGTCATGGGCTACCTGCAAGGCTACGCGCGACATTGATTTTTCTTTACATAGTCTCACATGATGAAGACTTTTTAATGGCTGTTGTCTGGCTACGATGTGACAGAAAGATGCGGCGCGAGACGCGCAGTGCTACGGCGCCGTATGATCCGAGGGCACGCGGTGCACAGGAATTATTGCAGCGCGCGGTACTCACCGGTCCGCAACCGCAGTGCATCGGACTCCCCGGCAGCTGAAGCCAGACAGTTTTTTCGCTATTGTTTGGGTCTACGGGGAGGTGGAAGCAGCCATTTTGCCCCCATATGCACCGCTAAGCTAAGGCGTGACCAATCGAGTGGAGGCGGAGGTTGGGATAAATGCACCGAGTGCCACATCAACCACGGGCATCAGGGACTCTCACTCTCACACTCCCACTCTGTTAAGGCTGATTTTCTCGACAGACACCATCCTGACTCAAACACTTAACACATTGTAGCCTACAGCAGTGCCACCAGGTCAGGCAGTCCCAGTTTTATTCAGTAAAAAAAAAAACATACAGAGGCACTTAAAACAACAGTAACAGCATCTAAACTCACGTTCCCCACTGCTTTATACATTTGTAACAGTCTTCTTCCGCCCTCCAGGCACCATTACTGAGGTCTATATACCCTGTGACAAGTTCAAAGTGCCAGATCACTAGGTAATGACTACACAACTGCAACAATTAGTCGACTAATGGATCAGTTGATAGTTAGAAAAGTAATTGCCAACTATTTTGATCATTGTTCAAGTAATTTTCAATGCAAAAATTCTATTTTCAGCCTCTCAAATATGGAAATGTGCTGCTTCTCTCTGTTTCATATCATATTGAAGTGAATATCTTTAGGTGACAAAACAAGATATTTAAAGACATCACCACTGGGATGGACACTTTTCACTATTTTCTAACATTTTATAGACCATCATCTAGATTCTAGAAGATATTCAGCAGATTGATAGATAATGAAAATAATTGTTAGTCGCAGCTATCAAAGACATCAGCAACCAACAGAACAACCACACAACCATTAAGTAAGGTGCATTACTACTTTAAAGGATGGATCAATAATGAAAACTTACCTTCAGTCTCTTCTACACCGTCCTCTTTCTTGCAGTGTTGAAGCGATGCTGAAGGCAGTGCATCAGAAAAGGCAGCACTCAGCGTCCTTTCACTTGTCTCCCCCTCTAGCTTTACCTCAACAATTCTCTCCGCTTCCTCCCCTATTTCTCTCTCCTCTTCTCCTTCCTCCTCACCCTCCTCTTGTGAAGAGCCTGGGCTCCGAGGGGGAGCCGTGGGGATAACAAGATCGGGCCTGCTGGAGAACAACTCCCTCAGGATGTGGATCGGCGAGATGGTGACATCCCAGTTAGTGATGCCGAAGTCGCGGAGGTGAGCCCGGGCATGGCTGGACAGGCCGGCCCGGGTGTCAAAGCCAGCGCTACAGAACTCGCAGTGCATCACGCTGAATGTGTCTGGGTCAAAGTTGGCAACTATGGAGAGGACAGGCAATAATAAGTGGACGTTCAGACATGTGGTTAAATGTGCAGTTTAGCTGTGAACTGACTGACAGCTGTGCCATGTTCCCAACCTTCTGGCTTGTGACACCTTGAATCAAAGCTCTATCTTTGATTACTTTGATTCACCAGTTCAACTAGTGACCACTTCAAGTAAAAGAGGGATTTTTAGCCATGCTAGCAATTGTCAGTCTGTCAGTTGGTAAACCACTTTGGTCCAGACTGAAATATCTCAACACATATTGGATAAATTGCCATGCAAATTTGACAGTCATGGTCCGCAGAGGATGCACACTGCTGACTTTTTACTCTTGTGCCGCCAGCAGGCTGACACCTGGTTCAAATGTTATCAGCCTATTAAAAAGGGGTCATGGGTGGTTATCAGCCTCATAGATGTAAATCAGAATTAGAATCAGAATCGGAAAACAAGACGACAACACAGAGCTCTAGTGACTGTAGTAATGACAGCAGCGAAGGAGGAAGTTAGCTGACGTAGAATAAACAGCGAGAAACTCGGATAGGAGGTCAGGGGCGATTGGATGGGACACAAAACACAGGAAACCAACAATTTGGTGTCTTTGTGTTCACAATGTTGAGTTTTACTTTCAATTTACAAATGTTCCTAAACTTAATAACCAAGTAGTTTTGTTGCCTAAACCTAAAAAAGCTATTTGGTTTGTCTTCAAAGCGCAAAATTTAGTTTAGTTTTATATGTTGCGAGTTGTTTTAAAGTTTCCCTTTTAAATCATAGTAGGTACAGTTTGGCCTGTCTGATGCATTAGAACAGGGGTGGGGAACCTTTTTCCTATCAAGGGCCATTTTATTTTTTTACAACATCCTTCGAGGGCCATACTAATTATGAACTAATTTTTAAGACACTTTCATTTCACCTTTCTTTTATGCTGTGCAAAAAAGTAACTTTTTTATCCATGTATCTTTCTGTTTTAGCAGAAATCAGCAATCCTGAATTTCCCTCGGGATCTATCTATCCTTTATTAGTCCCACAACGGGGAAATGTATCTTGTCACAGCAAAAGAACATATGAAGTAAAAAGTAATTAAAGTAATTAAATGGATAAAAATAATAATTAGAAAATAAAGTGAGTATTGTAAATAGCAGTGATAATTGCACAGCAGTGGTGGAACAGTCTGTTCTTGGTGTGGTGGTCTACCTCTCTATCTTTCCATGTTTGTATTTCCATGTTTGAGCGTTAACTTTATCCAAACGCACTCGTCCTTTCAGCTCGTGCAGTTCGGCATGTTTCGTGCTGTAATGACGCTCGGGATTATTTTTTCATCACCGCAAGCGCGTCCGCACAAACTAGACACACTGGCCTTTTACTTCCACAGAGAAATAATCGTTCGTCCATTTCTCCTGGAAAGTGCGACATTCTGCATCCAGCTTTCTCTGTTTTACACTCGCCATGCTGCGTTCACTGATGTCAACGACAGTCTCGTTTTAATATTGAAGTTTTTTGACATGACGTGACCACGTGATGACACGTTCCGCTCGTGTTGTGTTCAAGGACCCTGACCGTGGCCAGGAAAAACAGTCAGTCGCCCGTTTAAAATATTGCCGTCTAGATTTTTTTGTTTTTTTTCTAGTGGATTGTTTTGCGTGTGTTTATGAATTACCTCGAGGGCCGGATGAAATGGTCTCGCGGGCCGTATACGGCCCGGAGGTTCCCCACCCCTGCATTAGAATAATAGCATAACCACTGTTAACGCCTATTAAATAGGCTGATAACATTAGAAATGGGTGCAGCTGACATTTGTCATTTTCAAAGCAATGTCTCAACAAATATTAGGAGGTTCACCATTATTATCTAAATTACTTTGATTTATGACAAAATAAATGCAAAACTCTAATAATCTAATCTAGTTTCTATAAAAGCAGTTCATATAAAGTGTTCTCAGCTGGTCGTCAAGAATGTAATTTAAAGAGAGGGGAGCTCCAAAAAACAAAGAAAATCTGTTATTATGAGAATTATGGTATAATTATTATACACCGTGGCTCATGTCATGGTCATTATGTCGAGCATTAAAAACAGACCTCGTCTGTCTGGGCTTTAGAATCTGCTTGGACAACAGCTACACAACCCAAAGAGATACACACAACAAGCTGCTGACCTTTTTTCTTCTTCTTCTGATAGGAGAACTTCTTCTCAATCGCATTGACTTCCTCGGGGGATATGAAGTGACGAACATTGTAGCTGACGCCCACTCTGTTCAGGTGGCCTCTCACGTGATTGGCAAGGCCAATGCCATTATGAAATCGATCGGGGCAGTAGGGGCATTTCCTCTCTACACTCCTGAGCGCCTCCGAATCCTCATCAATCTCGTCCGGGTCTTCATCCAAGATGCCCTCCGACAGGAAACGTCGCACTTGTTCCTCGTCAATGTCGTCGTCATCATCATCACTGTCAATTTCTGCTGGAGCAGCAGTAACCCGGTTGCTTCTCCTCAAAAAGAAAACCTTTCCATCTTTCTCCACTTCCAGCTCATCTTCGTCCTTCACACACTTCTCAGGAGAGAGCGATAATGTAGCACTCTGTGCTGAGCAGTCCTCTATAAAGAAAAAAGAAATACATTCTGGATAAACAGAGAAATCCTATTTAAACTGAAACAGTATGTTTAAATTAAATATGAATTCATTGATTATCAAAATAGTTGGCGATTATTTTTCTGTCAATTGTTTAATCAATTATTCGACTAATCATTGCAGCTCTAAATTCAAACAGAACCTGTAACTAGATTTTTTTTAAGGGTTTGTATATATTAAAACACTGCAGAAGGAAAGTTTTCACATAGGACAGTAATGTTGCTTATGGAATGCAGTGATTGCATTTTATCGCCTTATTAAGTTGTTAATGGCTAAAGTGTTAGCAAAAAGTTGCCTGTTAACACATCCAGCGTGTTCAGTGAAGTAAAGTCCAATAAATACTCTACTTTCAGCTCTGTTTTAGTCCACCAGATCCTGAAGAAAATATCTGGCTTTTCAGCTGCTAAATGCTCCACTGTGTTCAAAAACAATTAGCTTAAAGATGCTAAAATGCTCCGTAGAGGGAACTGCAGTCCAGGGATAATTCTCTATGACACCTTTCACATTACACATTGTCATTTGATCCATTGTTTATAATATAAATATTGATTAGTGTAGCTTTAATATTTTCTGTATGATCAGGTTTTCAGTATTAATTAAAAAACGAAGCTATGAGCAAGCCAAAATCAGAGTACATGTTATCCATCTGCTCAAACCTGATAATATTCTGGTTTGTGAGCATCTACATGTAACTTGAGTGACATAATAACTTGTGTAAAGGAGACTTGGTCTAACCTCAGCATTAGAGTCTTTAGTCTGACATTGAGCCTCACCTGTGTTGGATCGTGCTCTGGTGTGCAGTTTCCCTCCAACAGGTGAGTTGGCGTCTTGTTGGGAACACTCAGTGTCCAGCTCTGTGCTCTGATCTTCGTCCTGCTCTTCTTCACTCCCGATCAGCTGGTCATCATCCAGAAACTTGGCCAGATTAGTCCAAGTCTTCCCTCTTTTGCTGAATCTCCTGTTCCCGACACGCTTAAAGACCACTTGGCTTGTGGGCCGAGCCGAGTTTGGCGTTGTGCTGTCCTCAGAGGCAGTGACTCCTTGTTGGCTTTCACCTCGACTTGCATCGGGTGAAGATCCAGACCCAGAGAGATGGTCAGAATCTAGGGTGAGTTTTGAAATCCGAACACCCACATTAGACCTCAGATGCTGGCCAGTCTCATCAGCCTGCGCCCCACCGATGGAGGCCTGTTCTGGGTGAACAAGTTTCTGATGTTCCCTCATCATAGTTTGACTGGAGGTCAGGAAGGCACAATGACCACAGGCCAGGGAAATGGATGCCAAACATGATGGTGAACCAGGGGATGGGGAGTCAGCCCGGAGAGCGGCTTTCTTTCTGTTGTGTGTCTTGGCGTGATTAGACAGTGCCTGGGAGGTTCTTGTGCTGAAGTTACACTTGGTGCAGACAAAGCGGCGGCGGCCGGCAGAAACGGCTCGTGCCTGAGCTCGAGGACCCGTGGGAGTTGCGTCTAAGTCAAGAACTGCTTGCTCTGCGCGTGGTGTTGAAACTAGTGCTGGGGAAAGAGGTGGAGATGTGACTATTTCTGGTTCTGACATTTTGCCTGGAATCGAGGCCGGGCTTGCATCTTGCATAATATCTGGGTCTAAGCTGATACGCTCCACCATCTTACTGTCGAGCTTCATAATCTCTCTTGCCTTCCCATTTTCATTCAGTTTCTCAATCTCCCCCAAGATCTTTAGACGAGACTCCTGGTGCCTTCTGTGGTGGTCCGCCAGTGCGAGCCGATTTGGCAGGTTCCATCCACACTCAGTACATCGAAAACGGCCGCCCTTTCCTAAACGCCTGCCCCCCCCTGCACCACTCCGACAGTGCTCGACTATGTGCTCCTGCAGATGGACCTGCTTTTTGAAGTAAATGCTACATTCCACACAGGTGAAGATTTCTTTACCTGGCTGTCCGCCTCTTTCTTCTTTGTCTTTTTTCCCTCCTCTCTCTCTGAACATTATTGGTTCTTCCTCTGCTGCCTCTCCAAAGCTGACTTCCTCAAAATCATACACCCCTCCACCTCGATTCATCTGTGCCATCTCGGTGGTTTTTGATTCTTGAGGACTCACTCTTGCCTGCTTGCCAGTCTCAGGCAATATGCGCTTCAAGGTGCCAAGTCCGGAGAAGGGCCTGAGCAGCACCCTCTTCTTTCTAGGAATAAAACCTGGACATTAGCTCGTCTATTCTCCAACAAGGTTCGTTTATATACAAAGAAATAAGTGTAAATACTCTCAGGTTATCTACTCTGTATGTGTGTGTTTTTCTACTGCTGGAAGGGCTCGCGTGCAGAATCCTAACAGGAAGTACCAGCTAGCATGTTTTGCTAGGTAGCTAACAGCTAGTGGTGATCAGCTGTTTATTGTGTTTGAAAGGCTCATACTGGACATTAGTAGAGGCATAGTGGGTATGTTAGCGGATCCGTGTATTGATAGAAGCTTATATAATGTGTAATTTGTATTTACTGTGCGAAAAAGCCTGTGAATTTAATGTAGGGAGAACTCTCGATAAGAAGTTTCCATAGTTAATCCAAACACACAGCCCCTCAATCTATGCTAATTACAGAAACGTCACCATGGAGAATGTAGTGTGTGAAAGTGGGGATATTGTAATGTAATTAATGGTAAAGTAGTGAGTTGATTTACCAAATTGACAATGCACCGCTGAATGAATGTGCAATGAGCCCAGGGGGCAGGAGGGGGACTCTCAGTGTCTGAGTCTCCAGGGAAGGTGTACACATCTCTCTCAGACTCCTTGGATTCTTTTCCCTTGGGCCTCTTCTCTTCCTCACTATTGTCCGCCTCCTCCTCCATTTGGCAACCTTCCTTTGGTTTTACTTTGGAAAGAAACAGCTCGGCTCCCTCAGATACATTCCACACTTTGCTGTCTGCCACTGTGAAGAGAAAACAGAGGAATTATGAATGGAAGGAGCCTTAAGATACAAAGAAAGATATCAAGTGTGAAGGCAGATTTGGTTTCCTCCATATGGTGCTTACAGTCTGTTGGGCCAAACTGAGATGTATTTGGCTCTTCTGCCTTTGTGCTGTCATTGTTGTGCCCCTCCGCAGGAGTAGATGAGTCAGTCTTGCTATGCAAGTGCTGCACTTTTTCTGGTTCTTGGTCATTTTCACTGTGAAGTCTGGATACCATTGGAAAGGAAAAACATTACTTGACATTTCTAACAAGATGTTGGTTTTAGCAAACTTGAGGAGTTTCATGCTTATTCCAGTATCTGTAGACTTTGTATATTTAAATGTGATGACTTTTAAGACAACTAAATGAAAAAACAAATACAGGTTTAAAGGGATGGATTGGATGTTTTGAAGTGGGGCCTGTATGAGGTACTTATCCATAGTCAGTGTATTACCTACGGTAGGTGACAGTTGGCACACCCCCAGTTTGGAGAAGCAGACAAGAGTACAAGCACGGGAGCACAGCAATGTGGGAAATGAAGCCGTTATCTATGCTCTCTTCAAAGCCACCAGACTCCATTGAAAAATACAGTAATTTTACCTCACAGAACAGAGGACTTGCTGGTCCACTCCTGCCTTGACTAGTTAGTTAGTTTGTTGGTTAAACCAACAGAGGCAGCTCCTGTGTTCTGTGAGGTAAAATAACAGTTTTTATCACCCCACCTTCAGCAGTACATTGCTTAGCTTCCGTGCCCGTACTCTTGTCCGTTTCGCCACTCTGGGGGTGTGCGAACCGACCATCTACTGACTATCGATAAGTACCTCATACAACCTCACTTCAAAACATCTTAACTATCACTTTAAGTATTTCTCAACCATAATGTCAACACTTGCAGCGTGGAAAAGGCCTAAAACAGTGGTAAATAAAACAGTATTGACATATTTTATGAGTCTTGATACAGGAATACATAGAAGGTTTCCTGGAAATAACGATCATTTTGAGTGGAAACAAGAGGCACCCATGACCCATGACCTCAAACAACTCGCTCCCCTTCCTTCTGCACCTCCTCCTCACCTGAGTCCAGAAGAAGGAGATCCTGGGCTGTGAGCAGCCAGACCGTGAGGGTTAGAAAAGTGCTGTAGCTCCTCCTCTGACACGTAACAGCACACAAAACACACAACCACAGAAACATCACTTCACAGCTCAACAGTGAAAGATACGGTGCATACTGAGAGACTTCTGACTACATGCAGACTGAATAACATTGAAAACAATAAGGGGACAACAATGATATGTACACTGATGGCATCATATATGAGCTAGATTCACTACTATAAGTTACCAGTAGATATTAAGCCATTGGTTACCATCTAGTATTTCTTTCTCAGAGTCAGAGTCCCAGCTTAAGGAGGAAGGAAAGGCTGAGGACCTGAATCTCCTCTGTGCGCTCCTCCCTGGCTCAGCACTGGGCTGCTCGGGGCCCTCATCTACAGCGTGGCCCCCCGAGCATTTGGCAGACATTAGGCCGTCTCTCACTTTTGGAGAACATGAGGACTAGATAATAAAAACACACAACTCTTATTGTCAGACGATGTAGATGACAGCAATGATGAGAAGTTTGCTAATGTTATTTTTTTTACCTGTAAGGTGCAGTTGAGGAAGGTGGGGGTGACAGGGTTTTGTGCTGAGCTGGAGGGTGGGGGCCCATAGCTGGTCCCTGGGGTTAGGGGTCGCCCTTCTGGCTCCATGGTCCCCCCCCCAGAGAACAGTATGGAGTCCCACTGATGACCAGCCTTCCTACATTGTGCAGCCTCCTCTTCTTCTGGAAACATGAACATACTTAAGAAAATAAAAGTTTCTCATGGCTTCAAAGTTGATCCCTTTATACTCACACCCAACGCACCACTACCTAGGTGTCACATGACAAATCTGATGACTTTAGAAAGACTTGCAACTGGACTTGGACTTCACTTTGACTTGAGCCTTTTGACTTGATACCTTCTGCCAAACCCAAAGATTAAAACGTATGTTTTTTTTTTAAAAGTGTGCCACTTTCTGAATCAGCTGACGTTAGGGCTATTCATTTCAAGCAAGTCGACACTTAATCGATCCGAGTCGATCCACTTTGTTTGAAGCAATCCGACAGCATCCGATCAAGTTTCAGGAGAGAACCATGAAGACCTAATGTTACGTTACTGAGCGCCAGTTGGGAAGTAATTATAAGAAAGATCATTTGTTGGCGTACAACAACTACGTGGTTGTCAACAAAAAACTAATTGCAGTATGCAAAACGTGCACAGGGCAAATAATTACAGATGCATTATGACTTTGTTTTGAACTTGAAACTCAAAGTTTCGGACTTGGGACTTGACTTGTGACTTGCAAAACAATGACTTGGTCCCACATCTGCAACTAACTGTAGTAACTTGTGTTTTCATAACGAGCCAGCACATTGTAAGCAAGAATCAGAAAGCATATCAGATTAACAGAAAGTGTCACATCTGCAGAGTGTTTTGGCTGTCCTCAGTGTTTGCCAGCTGCAGGTTTCTGACCTATTTCACAATATGTCTGGTCTTAAAGAATGAATCAGGGAGGACAAATGGTTACATAAATAAGTGGCCCTTCCACTCAGGCCCATGTCCTCTCCTGCTGCCCCTCTAAACAGCAGGAAAATGCCCGGGTACATCAAGGTGTCCCACGGGTTTGGCCTCTGTAGCCTCAGAGGACGTGGCTGGGATCGATCCAGTCGCTGTCAGGTGACTAAACAACAATGCACGCGTGCACAATGCCTTTTAAACCTAAAACGCCCATAAGCTGCAGGTTTTTTTGTGTGCAAATACTCACTGAAAACGGCCTGGATTGCGGGTCGCAGTATAAGGCTGGCTGCTTTATGCACCGTTCGTCATAGTTTGAGGACGGAGCTGAAGCTTTTACAGCCCGAGACGATGCTCGCCAGCGGCTCTGACTGGAGAAACTTGCTCTCTTTAATCGCCGCTCAGGTTTTTTGCATGGCTCCCTTGAAGATGCCAGACAGAGGACTCCATGTTATTTGGCTTGCAGGCACGCCACGGCTGCGTACGTAACGTCAACGGGGAGCGGTGACGAGTGGAAGAGTTGTGAGTAAAACACCGGAGTCAAGTTTAATAAGTTCAACTTTTACCGGTGCTTTGCTTTCATCTTTTTTACATACGGTGACGCTGATGTGCGCGAGAGGCGTTCTGGTCTAACGCGTTTTTAAATCGTTACGACACTTTTATTCTGCGGCAAATACACACTGAATAGTGTTGACATGTCACACTGATCAAGTTTATTGATGGCAGTCGTTATTTTATGGAAACAGGTGAAGTATTAATGGTCAATTGTGACAATTTAGTTTCAGTTGGTAGCAGTTTGGTCCACATGTCCATCACTGTAGTAAGTAATGTTTATTAAACATATCATATGTATCCCTCACTGTGTAGGAAGGAAAGCTGGATTGAGTTTGTCATTAGTTTTTTGTAAAATAAAATGTCCTAAATGTTAGAAATCAATAATCACCTTCCTACTGGTTATTACACGGTCATCTGGCGCCCTCTACAGTTTGTTTTATCAAAGACACATTCTGTCCTGATGGCGCTGTTGATTATTTTATGGCCAATTTTCCTTTTCTAAATCACTTCCTACGTTTTTTTTCTTTTATCCTTGAACTAAATTAACTATTCAAATCTCTCAGATTATTAAACAACAGAAAAACAATAAGTGTTTGGAAACATTTCCCTGAAATCTCTGACTGAATATCCTTATATCTGTGTATATAAGTACTTCTGTATTTTATTATTATTATTATCATGTCATTTTCTTTTAATATTCTCATGTTATGCTCTTCATATGTTTTTGTATCAGTTCTGTATGTTCTGCTGTTGTTTACCTGAATATTTTGTTTATTATTCTTTCGTCAATAATATTTATCAAAAAATACTTTCTTTAAGTACAAGTAGCAATAGGCCACCCGCAGCGTAGACATACTAGTCCGAATCATGCATTGCAAAATTTTACTCAAGTACAAAAGTATTAAATATAAATATAATGAAAGTACCTAAAGTAGAAGAAGTCAATGTGCAGAATGGCTCATTAAAGAATAATGTATAGTTATATATTATTGGATTTTAGTTATCCAATAATTACAGCAAAGTGTATTTCAAGTATGCTGATAGGCCCATTATAGATGTCAAATTATTACTGTTAATTATTATTTGTGACGAACATTTGTTTATATTCAGCAGCATTTTAAAGCTGGTTGAAGTGGAGACATTTTTACATATTGCCGATTGCAGATATGCTGTGTATGCAAAAAATCTGCAATACAACTTGTAACTTAAGCTGTCAAATAAATGTAGTGAAGTAAAGAGTAAAATATTTTCCTCTGAATGGTAGTGGAGTATAAAGTAGCATACAATTAAAAATAATTAAAGTACAAATACCTCAGAAGTAACTGTACTTGTTACTTCCCCCACTGCTTTTCACAGTAATCATACAAGAGTTCATGAAACACCAGTCATAGTGTTAAAAAGAAAGTGTCAACAATCAGAACATAAAAATAAGACAAATATTTATTGTGTTGAGTTTTGGTTTATTCAATTCTCTTCTTCATCGCTCCTCTTCGTCAGATCATTTTCATTTCTTGACTTCCTGAAAGGAAGGAATTATGAGATAAATGAGTGGCACAGTTATGCACCGGTAAAAGAAGTATTCAGATGTATGAAATGTAAAAAACACAAGGAAATGTACAGTGCCGTGTATTATCAGCAAAATGAACTTAAAGTATTAAACTTATTCTACTTTAGTAAAATGTCCGTTATTGGTATATCAGTCTAATCTTTATTTTATTTTTATTTTATTTTTATCAATATTGGAGAATTCAACATCTTTGAACCTCAAACAGAAATTACTCCATTTGAGAAGTTCAGGGGAAATCTCTCTTTGGTGAAACTGCTCACAGCTGACAGATGTTTGGAACATGACAAGAGACCCCAACAAGACACTTTCACAAGATGTCACAAGCCAAAAAGGTTGAGAAAGTCACAACTTACTATAGGTGTCGGATAAATAAGTAAAAAGTACGATATTTCCATCTGATTTGTGGTGGAGTAGAAATATAAAGTCGAAAAAATAAATGTACTCAAGAACAGAGAACTGTGGAAAACAGAAGCTTCATAAATGTCTCTTTTTTTATTAACTTTATATGATTCCATGAGTTATCACTATTTGATTTATGGTAATATTGTTTGAGTAAATATATCCCCCTCTAATCTTCATAAACTGTATTTGCTACATAAACAATTTATAAGATTTGCAACTTTCTGCCTCTGCTCCTCCAATGTTCTGCAAACATTCTTTCAGTATGTGACATAAATATTCATCAGATATGTGTTCATATATAAATATATGTATTTGCCTTTTTCTCTACCATCATCGTTTAGCAACTTCTTTAAATTGAATTCCCAAATGTATTTGTATAATACCAGACAGGTTGATCAACATGGCCAGTGCTCCCGAAGATATCGTGGCGTACAGGTATGGAACGCCAAAGTACATCAAGAGCTTGTTATCCTTGGAAACATTTGGAAACACGTCTAATTATTTATTTTGACATGTGTATATATATGTATGGTATAGTATTTTTTAACGTGACACAGCAAAGGATATTGTGTCCAAACAGGTAACTCACAGGTTCTTGAACTTATGGTGGGAGGCCTGATGGCATCATTATTTCAGGACCCCTGGTTGGGAGTCAATGCCATTGGTCATATACATGACTTGTGCAGATATACATGTCTATGTGCTTCAGGTTCATGTTTTAATCTCCCTCAAAAATGCTCAACAGCAGAAAACCTCATATTGTTTAACACTGAATCCACTAACTATTTATCACTGATCTACATATGTGTGTCAGTAGATCACTGACTTGTGCTGACTGTCATCCCCCTCTAACAGAAGATGGACACGCGGTTCACTCGAGGGAAATCCAACATCTTGGAGCGCCCCCTGACCCGACCTAAGACTGAGGTCAGCGTGAGTGCTTTTGCCCTCCTGTTCTCAGAGATGGTCCAGTATTGTCAGAGCCGTGTGTACTCCGTGTCGGAGCTGCAGACACGCCTGGCAGACATGGGCCAGAGTGTGGGAGCCAGCATGCTGGATGTGCTGGTGCTGAGGGAGAAGAACGGGAAGAGGGAGACAAAAGTGCTGAATATGCTGCTCTTCATCAAGGTAAGCAAATGTAAAAACACTGCTGATGATTTTAGAGTTGGCTAAATTCTAAACTAACGGTTTTCTTTCCTTTTTTTAGGTTAATGTCTGGAAGTCTTTGTTTGGGAAGGAGGCTGACAAGCTGGAGCAGGCCAACGACGATGACAAGACTTATTACATCATAGAAAAGGAGCCACTTATCAATGCTTACATCTCCGTGCCGAAGGAGAATAGCAGCTTGAACTGCGCCGCCTTCACTGCGGGCATCGTGGAGGCCATCCTCACGCACAGCGGCTTCCCTGCCAAGGTCACTGCCCACTGGCACAAAGGCACCACGCTAATGATAAAGTTTAATGAGTCAGTCATAACCAGAGACAAGGCTTTGGATGGCAGATAAGGAAGACTGGAGAAAGTGGGTGGTTATGTTGATCAATACAGGATGAAGTTAAATCATCCAGGTCCAGGCTAGTGTTTGTTCCTGAATTGTCTTGTGGTAATTTATGAGACTTTATGGATGAATGGATGGAAGACTGCACCATACTGAGCCATGTCTAGAGCAGAAAACATGCAGCTAGTTGGTTCAATCCTCCACGTTTTCGTGGATCATTTCACTCCTGTTACTCCTCATGAAGTGACACAATACTGAAGATCACTTTTAATTTGTTGTTTCATGTCACATTTGTACATCACAGATCATTCATAAAAGATTAACATATTGGATACTTTCACCACATCATTTTGGTGTTTTCATTAGTAATGTTCTGATTTTGAAGCCCATCAGATCAACATCTTTTAATTCACCTTGGGATCTGGGAAATTGTGACGGCCCTTTTACACAACGTTTACACTTTTTATGGACTAAACAATGAATCAAAAAATAATGAACAGATTATTTGATAATGAAAGTAATTGTGATGTTTCCTTTATAGGATGAAACTGAACAAAAACAATCCACTAATTAGCGCATCCCTGGTTTATGTACTGATAATAAAGATTAGTGTCGCAACACCTCTTTTAATGCTACAAAGTATTTCATGTAACAGACAGGTCCAGACTCAAGATTATTCTCAAAATTGTTTTTTTTCTCTTTTTCATTCCAGTTCAACTCCAGCTGCATGTTTCATCTCTGTAAAATAGATTCATAATCAGGGCCATAGCTACCATTGACGACACTGAGGTCATATCCTCACTATCTTTATTTTATTATCTTTTATCATTTTATTTAATGCGTGTGTGATTTTGTGGTAATAGTAACAGGGCAGTTAACATTCAAAAATGTAAAAACTAATTTACACATGCTGTTTTATAAGCCAACTCCAATATATATAGACTCTGCATTCTGACAAATTTGAATGATTTTAAGCTGACAAAATAATAAATCAATAAAAGAAAAGCATTTCTCCCCTCAGAATTTTATTCCTGGCAGCATGACAAAGACTTAACACTGTTTCAAATTCCAGGTTGGGAAATAGACAAGAACATTTAACACCATAAATAAAATATCTAAAATCAAGATGATAAATAATGAAATACAGCACTTTTTAGTTTCTGGTAAAAAGAAAAAGATGCATTACCATGTAATTGCAATGTGTCCAGTTCATTCTAGTTGGGGTATTTAGTTGCATGACATACTCCTCTCTCTTCTCTTCTCTTTTCTGTCTCTATACTGTCCCAAAAGGGGAATAGTTAGACAATTTATAAAATATGCTTATTTGTTCTTTCCAAAACATGGTGCGAGTTAGATGAGAAGATTGATACTATTAATGTCTGCACAGTATGAAGCTGCTGTGTCAGTTAGCTTAGCACACACACTGGAAACAGGGGGAAACAGCTAGCCTGGCCCTAAAGGTAATGACATTCCTTACACTACACAAATAAACAAGATATGACATGTTAATATGTAAGCTTTAGAGGTGCTGGGAGGGGAAGTGTGTTACTTTTGATCAAAGATAGGCTAGCTGTTACCTCTGTTTACAGTCTTTAACTAAGCTAATCTGCTCATAAGGCTAGCTTAAAATGTACAGTTGTCTGTACAGTAATTATGAAGCTGCTGTCAGTTAGCTTAGCTTAACACAAAGACTGGAAACAGAAAAACAGCTAGCCTAGATCTGTACAAAGTGTAAAAACAACACATGGTTTTACTGGGGGTTATGTGCCAGGTTAGCCATTTCCTCCTGTTTCTAGTATTTATGCTAAGCTAAGCTAACTGGCTGCTGGCGGTAGATTCATATTTACCTTACAGACATGAGTGTGGTCTCATTCTCCCCGTCTAACTCTCTGCAACAAAGCAAATAAGCCTATTTCCAAAATGTAGAACTTATTATTTGTGTTGGGGGGGGTTCAGTGACCTACAATCCTGGCCATGGCCCTGCTTATAAAACTTTTTTTTGTGCTTATTACTATTGATGGCACTGTTTATCTGTCTGATAACCTAGAGTAAACCTGTAATAAAATAAAAATGCAAAGCGGCACGTGAGTCTGAGTCATTACCACACATATTAAACCTATGATGACATGAGTGTGACAGGATGAGTAAAGAGCACGTCTCTGGACCGCTTATGTTTTCCTAACAGCAACTGCATCCATGGTAGCAACACTGGTCACGTGGTGGTGGGAGTCACGTGGATACCAGGAAGCTGCGATCTGTTTACCTATGTGTCATCCATTCACTGCGACACCGAGCATCCTTTCTGTGTGATACAATCCGACACGCTTAAATAACATGAATTCACTCACTGCTCTTTGTTTGTGCTGATAATGTCCTCCTCCATCATCCCCGCGTGATCGACACCATCACCATGGCGTCTTCAAGTTACACCTGCATCCAAGACAGCGCCACAGGTTTGTTTGTTTCCTCCTCTGTCTCCGTCGTCCTGGAGCCAATCAATCTGTGTTTCTCTCTCTCTGTTTCATGGTTGCTCCAAATACTACGGCAAATTGCTCATGTCAAACCATGTCTGTTCATCTCAATGGGGTGGTGTCGATGATGCTAAGATGTGATGGATATCAGGTTTTATAAAGGAAATGCTTAAGATTAACGTTACATAAATTCTCCTGCTACATCCCAGTTCACTTATCGAGCAGCATCCTAAAGCTAATGCTTTTTATACAATGAATGATTTACAGACACAGGTGAGTCGGAGCTTAAAGGGGCACTCCACCGATTTTACATATTATTTTATCAGTATGAGGAATATGCTACTACTAAAGCTGCCATTATAATGAGCAATGACTTAATAATAAAGAAAGACATGTAGGAATAAAATAAAATGTCAAATAAGTGTGCAGGTTCATTTGAAAATAAATGCAGCCTGTGATGGTTATTTTCTATTTTCTATATACATTTTTTTAAAGGTTGTATACTGTCTTCTTTCTGACGCTCTGAAGTTTGGTAAAATATCTCTGATGATGTCATCAGGGTTGAAAAATCAAAATGTAAAAAATCAAAAAACAACTTCCTAAAGGCGAGGTCATTAAATGTTCCAAAACCCCGAGATACTCAATTTACTATAATGTAAGATAAGGAAAAGATGCACATTCTCAAATTTAGGATACAGAGAATGTTTAACATTTCTGTTTGAAAAATGACCTAAATGATTATTATTAATATATATTATTTTTAATCGATTATAAAAATAGTTCCAGATTGATTTTCTGCCGATCAACAAATCGATGATTCAACTAACTGTTGCAGCTCTGAGTGAAAGATGTTACCCAGTTGCATTAAAGAAAGTTTTATTTTCAGCTTGATTCATACTAGGGACCAGGGTATATTAAAAACATTTCACAGGGCAATTTTTGGCAATTTTCCTCCCAATTATTTGGAGGCATTTACACAATCACACAATGTTTTTAGTCATGTGATGATATGTCAGCCTCTTCTGCTGATATTGTCTCTTGTGAGTCCCCCAACTTAATGAAAGTGCTTTACTAGATGTTTTGAATGCCTCTTTAATATTTCCACAATGCTGATCATGTTTCAGGTTAATCATCTGAAACCAGGCATTTCTTTGTATTTCCCAGAGAAGGATAAGCTCCTCTCCTCCGTGGCCGGCTATGGGTCCCGGGACCTTCTTGGGATTGGGAACCCTCGTCCCACTGCTCTGGTCGGGGCTGAGTCCCCTCAGAAGCAGCAGGATGAGGATGAGGAGGCCCTGAGGAGGAAGCTCAAGTACTTCTTCATGAGCCCTTGTGACAAATATCACGCCAAGGGGCGGAAGCCTTTCAAACTGGGCCTGCAGCTGCTGAAAATCATCATTGTGACTGTGCAGGTGGATACAGCTTCATGCTATGATTTGATCTACTATTCTGCAATTGCTTGGTTGTTGAAGCTCATTTTCTTTTGTCCCTATCGCCACCTTTCAGCTGGTTCTGTTTGGACTGAGCAACCAGATGGTGGTGACATTTAAAGAAGAGAACACGGCTGCATTCAAACACCTTTTCCTGAAGGATTATCAGGACGGCGCTCCACAGGCCGTGCACACGCAGAATGAGCTGTACAGCCGCATCCACTTCGCCATCGAGCAGGTAGCCTAATAATAACTTAAATGCCAGTTTGTCAACACTGCTGTGGCTTATCAGTAACAGTGACACAGTTCTGGAAAGAGACATTGCTGTGACATTGTTTTATATTGTATTTCACTTTGCTACACTAAAGGGCGGGAAAGACACATTCACCTCCACTGTATTGATTTTGGACTCAGAAACATCCCAAAATCTGGAGGTTATAAAGTGATTATATTATATAATAAAACTCCTACTACTAGATACCACTATAGATGTGGGAGAAAGCGTGTTTTTGTTTGTAATTTGAGTGAAACCCATTCTTTAAAGAGGGAGTTTCAATGTCACATTGTGTGAATTTCTACGTTTTTTTCACCTTGCGAAGAAGCTATGATGATGTGAGACCCTGAGAAAGCCTCAAGTTCAGTTTGTATTCTCTCCTTTTCCCCTTCAGTACTTGGCTCTTCCTCAGATCTCACTGGGGCTGTATGCGTACGTGTTGGGCCCCGGTGTGAACGGCAGTGCGCTCTCCCTCTGCCAGAGGTTCTACAGGAAGGGCACCATCGACCCCGTCAACGACACCTTTGACATCGATCCCCATGTTGACACCGGTAGGATGACCTTTATCTTTCTCTCCTTCGTGTTGGTGACATTTGTCCCTGGGTATGGGACATTAAAACCGGTTGTTATTTACACAGTGCCAGTATTTTCTCGGCCCTTAAGGAAATGACTGTTTAAGTGAGTCATTGTGTTGCTGCTCCACATATGTCAAGAGTTGCCCTGCAACTGTGCCCTACTTTTCAAAGTAACGCAACACAAAAGCTTTTTCCATCTACTTTAGCGCTGTGTCCCTGCCTTGGGAAAGGAGTTATTTGCATACACCTGCTGATTTGGCAAAGATGACTTTTGGCAATGCACAATAGATCTTGTGGGGGAAATTTTTTTTTTTTATAGGGGACGCTTCTATGTTTAAATGCTATGAGGAAGTGTAGAAGTGTGGTTTGTGGTTTGTGCTTCACGTGATGAGGAAAATTTCCCCATTTACTTCCTCCTAATGCTATTTTATGATTATTATTATTTTTCCAGAATGCCTTGGACTGAATCCACTGACTTACAGTCCTGCTCCAGGAAACAGCGACTACAAGAATTTCACTCTCAAGTTTTACAAGTCAGATGATATTATATTTGTTTTTTTCAAACATCAGAAATAAAGAAAGTATTGTTTTTCTTTTACGGATGTTAACTGTCACATATTCGTCTCCAGGCTGATCAATGTCACAATTGACTTCCAGTTGAAGGCCATCAACATTCAGACTATTATAAACAATGAAATCCCTGACTGCTACACCTTTGCTATCATGGTGAACCATCTCTTTTATGATGTCTACATAAATAAACACCCTGCATGACAGCACAGAACAGATAGAAATCTGACCTAATTAACTGAATTTGCAAGTTGTACGTTAAAATGAGCAAAACGTTGAGATAGGAGTTAAACTGATGGAACATTTCCGTGCCCAGAGGTTATATGTTTACTCTTGTTGCTATCAGATCGTCATGGATAACAGGGCGCACAGCGGCAAAGTTAAGATCCATCTGCAGAACCAGGCCTCCATAAAGGAGTGCAAAGACCCAAACGTGTCCGGACATGGTGAGTTAACTGGTGGCGGATGAGCTGCAATGGGCATGTGATTTGTGCAGATATTCACTCATCTGTTTCTTAATATTAACCGTTTTATCTGTCATTTTCTCATTTGTCTCCAGCGGAGAGCTACGCTCGGGAGTTCTTTGACGTGCTGGTGGCGTTTATCTGCCTGCTGTCGCTGCTGCTGTGCGGGCGCTCCATCCTCCGAGGCATCCTGCTGCAACACGTGAGAAGGCAGACCAAACATTTATGTGTTTATGTTGAAAATAATGCTTTACTCGGTGACCGTGACATTTAGATCTTAGGTCAGTATCTTTCTAAATACAATGGACTGCACACACTATATGTTGTTGTTTTAACCCCTGTGCCTCACTTGTAAATAGTTAGACTAAAATGTCCGCGTCAAAAATCTGCCATAGAAATGTTAGATATTAATATTATTTTATGCTTTCACTGAGGTAAATCTTTTAAGTAACATCAGTCCTGATCATAACTAGCAAATATTCATTCAGAATTGTAACCCTTTAAATACATTATGCCACGGTTATAAAAAAAATCTAAATTCAACAAAAATGTAATTATTTTTCTTATACTAAATGCTAGGTTGTTGTTCTTATTCTAGGATATGTCATTGATTAGCAACAACATTAATTATGATGCATTTTTATTTGTTGTGGTACAAACAAAAATTAACAAAATTGTCCCCTTCCTAAAACTGCAATAAATGAATATATATTAAATTTCATATCAAGTATTTATTCATTTTCAGAATTTTAACTATTAGAATACCAGTTTGTTAACATAAGGCCATTGTTTAAAGTAAACTATTATTAGAAACTAAATGCTCGTGGGGTTTTTTCCACAGAATATTTCAATGTTTTTTTCTAAAACCTTCTAATACATTTATTTTATCAATGAACTTTTTATGTAAATTCAAACAAAACAAGTCGCAGCTTCTCATCTTATTCACCATCTTCCCTCACCAGGAGTACGTGCAGTTTTTCAAACACAGACTTGGCCGCAGTGTGACCTGGGGAGACCGGATGGAGTTCATCAACGGCTGGTACCTTCTGCTCATCGTCAGCGACATGTTCACCATCGTCGGCAGCTTCATCAAAATTGGTATCGAGTCCAAGGTAACATCACGCAAGTTGCCACAGAAAAAAAATTACTTCTGTTTTTTTCAGCTTTGCAATACAGTGCTCAGTTTCTGCTAATTAATGACATCCCTGTTGTGATGCAGAATTTGTCATCATATGACATGTGCGGGATCCTGCTGGGAACCTCCACTCTGCTGGTGTGGGTGGGAGTCATCCGCTACCTCAGCTTCTTTCAGAAATACAATGTAGGTGAAAGACGCACACACACAAATACAGATTATGTTCGAAGGAAGGATCTATTTTCTCTGTGTCTGCACCGCTGCTCTTTCTTTGAAGGCTAAATATATTTTTGTCATTCCGTCCCTCTCTCTTTATCCCACAGATCCTGATTGTGACTCTAAGAGCTGCTTTTCCAAATGTTATCCGCTTCTGCTGCTGTGCAGCTGCCATATATATGGGATATTGCTTCTGTGGATGGATTGTGCTGGGGCCCTATCATGCCAAGGTACTGTACACACACACACTCTAACCAGAAATGGGCAAGCACGAGTCATAACGACAGTCAGTCACAATGGCCTTATTCTCATAAAATGCCCTCCAGCATATCATTTTTGTAGCTGTGTATAATTAATGAGTGGAGAAAATTGACATTTATTACAGCATCGTGTTGTAATGTGTTCTGGTAGAAAGAGGGCAATCCAACAACCTTACAAATAGCAACGAATAAAACTTCACATATGCAAAAATGAGATAGTAAAATATTTTATTTGAAAAGGCGCTGTAAACAAATGCACACCCCTACGGAAATGTTTGTAAAAGTTCAACTGCATAAAGAATCATGCTGAAATTAGGGGTTTTTTACAAGACAAAGGGCTGTTCAAGTGATTTAATATTGCACTTCCATATGACAGGGTAACTTTTACACTTAAAAAATTCATAACATCATCAGGGTTATTATTTTTCTATCTCGAAAGCTGCTCCAGAACAACACAATACATTACACTTATAACTATTTTTACAGGCTGAGTAGTCCTCTTGATGACAAATTCAATTAACTTCATTTGTAAAATCGATATGAGTGAATCTCTTAAAGAAGAACTTGGACATTTGCTGTCTTGCCAAAGTGTGATAAGAGAAGATCGATGCCTAATGTCAGAATCCGGTTAGCTTAGCTTAGCTATCATCTGCAAAGGCACTGTGGGACACTTTGTTACAGTGCATCACGAGGGGAACAAATATAAACAGATGTAGTACAACATTTACGGTACATATATATGGCAAAATAAGAATTGCCTTTTAAATAAGAACATGTCCACGTGTCATTGAGCATGCATCATAAAACATGATAATCAATCAGGCATAAAAGTAGCAGCAACAAGTCTCCTTTTAGCATCAAAAGAAAAGGAAGGCTTATTTCTGAAATAAAAACCCAGTCTCAGTTTCAACTTCTTCACAAGAGAGAAAATCATTGTGACCCTCTTGTCCACAGTCAGATTCAGGGATGACAGAGAGAGAGTATAGGGTTTAAACACACCGCTTTATTCGCTCACAGGTAAGCTTTCTATCACAATCACAATAACAGGTCGCTCTCCAGTCGGTCGCTCTGCTGTTCGTCGCTCTCCAGGCTCCGCTGCGTCGTGGCTCACCAGGCGTCTCGGTCTGCTCTGGAACCCAGCCTACTGCAAGAGACCAGAACCAGGCCATCACCGTGCATTTATTATGTGACTGATTACCTGATTCCGTTCAGCTGTCTGGCCTCCAGCTGGGACACTCCTGTCTCTCCACAGCAGCCGGCGCCCTAACCACACCCCACTGCCACAATCATCAATTAAGAATCTCAGATATTTATATGAAGATACAGACTCAATCACGTTGCCCTGAAACATAATAAAAGATGGCAGGTTCAATGGCTTTTTCTTTTTTTTTAAGATTTTGTAAACGTCACAATTTAAAAAGCAGAGTAGTAAATAACAGTATCATCTGCGTATAAGTGGAACTTTGCATTTAGCACATTTTGACGGATACTGTTTAGATGGCCGACATATGACAGTGGTATCGATCTTCTCATCTAACTCTTGGCAAGAATTTGAAAAAGCATATTTTCCAAAATGTGTCAAATGCTTTGGCCTCTCACCCTAATGTCATTTCCTCATTTGCATTATGCATTAAAATGGCTTCACTTCACTGGTTTGTGTTGTTTGTGTACAGTTCCGCTCCCTGCCCATGGTCTCAGAGTGCCTGTTTTCTCTGATCAACGGAGACGACATGTTTGTAACATTCGCTGCAACGGAGCAAAGTGGCACACTGGTGTGGATCTTCAGCCAGGTCTACCTCTACACCTTTATCTCGCTCTTCATCTACATGGTGCTGTCCCTCTTCATCGCTCTCATCACCGGAGCCTACGACACCATTATGGTACGCTTTCATTCGGTCACGCTCACATTTCTGTGCATGTTTGGCCACGCCCGTGGCTGACGCTTGTGCCTCACTAGGGACGTTTTTGGCTTTTTAATTTTTATAATATTTTGATAATTTTGTCTGTGTTAATGCATATGACAAGTTTTTTTTCTCCAAATTTTGGAAGTTCAACCTCAGCTCCTATAATAAGTCTATTTTTTGATAATGTTTTTGCTAATCACTGGAGTATCCCAGACTGTAGAAAAAACTAAAAATCTTTGTGGGGGATTTTCTCAGTTGCATTATGTAAACAACTGGCATTGAAAGGGTTAAAATTCCAAAGATCTGGACTGATGTCGGTTAAAAGATTTTACTCAGTGAAAGTGGAAAATTATATAAATATATCATTTTTTCGCCCTTTTTCTTTTTGTGACATTTTAGTCCTCTAAGGACACCCGAACAACTTAAGTGAGGCACAACGGTGGAGCTCAATTCAGAAATATGTTTGTGCCTCAGTGGTGAGATAAGTATGTAGAAATATTTCAGCTTCACATTGTCTTCCTACAGGCTCAAACACAGGAGCAGGTACGAATCACCGATCTGCACGAGTTCATCGCAGAGTGCGCGGACACGCCCAGCTCTGGAAAGTTCCGAGGGCCAGAAGGGTCGTCGTGCTCCTTCCTCTGCTGCTGTGAGTGGTGAGGAGGAGGAGGAAGAGGAAGAGGAGGAGGAGGCGGAGGAGGAGGAGGCGGAGGCGGAGGCGGCAGTGGCAGTGATTTGTATGTGTGTGTGTGTGTGTCTTTAAAGCACTATAATTCCACTCAGCTGTCAGCACATTTCTCCAAATACCCAGCAGGGAGGATAAATGCCTTGAGAGGGAAGCGACTGACCTTGGACCACGCTGTCCTTTGTTGTCCGTTTTTGAATTTTGCATTTAGATTTGTACTGGAACGGTAGAACGCACACAAGCCCAATTACCTGCTTCGGCTTTTGTACTGTATGAATAATTTACTGTCTCGTTTTGAAACGTCAGTTTGTTAGGCCTTTGATGACTAGACGCATAATGCCAGTAAACATATTCTTTGCTGTAGACTGGACACAGGGTCCACTAAGTAGAATGGATGCACATTTTCACTTGAATGATTCACTATACACAGACAGCGTTTTTATTATCATTTTAGTGTCCACATAGCTGACAGGTGACAGGATGTGTATGAATCTTCATAGCAGAGGTAGAATAGACACTGAAGACAGAGGGATCATTAACCGCTGTGCGTATGCATTAGCTTCTACAACAATTCTACTCAAGGCTGTTTGTACACTTTATTTTTATTCTTTGCTTTGTTCACGTCCTCCTCTAGCTGGAGGGAGATGATGGCGATCCCTGCAGCCAACCAGTAAATCATCAATATGTATGAACTGTTTCTGCTGTACAGAACCAGGTGACTAATGCACTGCGAGACGGAGCCTCTTTAGCGCTCTGTGCAAGGCTGCAAACTAATATTCCTATAGAAAATCAGCTTTCAAACACAGGGTTTGAAGTTTCGAAGGCTCTAAAAGATATACAAGTTTTACAACCTTAGTTTTATGCTGATTATTATTCATTGTCACAGTCTTTACATAAAACCTAAAACGTTTTTCTCGCATGCCTCTACGGTGAATGAATAATGCAAAAATGGAGAAAAGTCTTGATGAATTGAAGTAAATGGAGGCCGCGCTTAACAGCAGAACGATATCTAAACATCTGTTTACAAACTGTAACACAACTGCAGTATAATCCAAGTCTCATTAATCGAGTTGTATCCTCACTACCTCCCAAACACCTGCATTTTTGCTAAAACTTTAGTATTTAAAACACTTCAGCAGAAGGAATCTCACACTTGCAGTGTTACAGTGTTTAATATAGTTTTGTTGTTAAACGTGGCCCCCATTTACTTCAATTCATCAAGACTTTTCTCAGAATTTTGATTCTTCATTATATTACATTACATTACATTACAGTTCATTTATCTGCCGCTTTTGTCCAAAGCGACTTACAATAAGTGCAAACAATCATGAGGATACAACTCCGAACAGCAAGAATCTTGTAAGTGCATTAGCTTCAACCGTGGAGGCATTCTCCAAGAATTCAAGGGAACACGGGGAGTAGTTGATATACAAATGATCATTTTAGGGTAAAGTATTCTTAAGTAAATTTTTACCAAATGTGTATATGTTTTAGGTTTGTAGGGTAGTACTTTGGCAGCTCAGAGAATTGTCTCCATTTTATATAATGTGTCAGACTTTCAGTGCGCTGACATTGAAGCCACGTGTGAAAGGGTTAAAGCTCTTTTTGGAAATGATCTGTGAATGAACTAAAGTATCTTTGCAAACCAGCAGTTCTTCTTTCACCCTCCTTTTAAAGAAAAATGAATATTCAGAATATCTTCATTGGAAACTAACTAAAGCGGTGATGTCATTCAGGCACATGAAGGCCACTGTTCAATGGAAGAGGGATGTTCACTGCACAAAATGTGTGTCAGGACTAAAGGGTACATTTTTTATTGTTATGCTAACGTAATTGAATGACTATAGTTTACAATCGCAACATGTTTACTTTTAATGAATGTTTATTTACACTTACTTATTTGCACTATACATTCATACTATACATTTGTTTTAATGTATTTTGTCTTAATAATTTTTTTACCTCATTCTGAGAAGAAGCAAGTATTGTATTAGTTTTTTAACACTCATTGTTTGATTCTGTTCTGTGAAGATGCTGCCTTCTGAAAGTACATGTAAGTGAAATAAACTGTAAAGACTCGATAATTATTATATTATAATCAAGGTCACTCTATATGGACAGTAACTAATGTTTAATATCATATTAGAAAATACATGTGAGCAAAACATTTAAATGCAATACATGAATCAATAAATGTTTCTACATAATACGACGTCTGCGAGTCTTCCAGCATTTTTGCCGACATTCCGACTTGAGGGGGCATTCACATGAATCTTATCTATCCGATTATTACGACACCATATGAATGCAGCATGAGATGTCTAATCTTAATCTATTTCCACTCATGTTACCTCACTGTTTCTTTATGAGTCACTTACAGGTGGTGTTGTCCAATGGTGTAGCGTTGTTAGTCTTTAACCAGAGTGTAAATAAGCATTTGACATTATGAATATAAGAAATAAAACCTTTCACAATTGCTGAAAGGTCTGTCACTCTGCTCTAAACACTAATTGTTTTACATAAATATGTTTTATTTTACATTTTAAATATCCTAATTTATCTATCAAATTATTTTCCAAAATCAGAAAGTTAGTATATCTCTTAGTTGTTGTTTTATTTAATTTATTTATAAGGATAATGCACATTATTCAACATTTCTGTGAATGCTCCAGTGTTGGCCAGCTGGCTAATAATCAACCACAGTCCTTCCTTTGTTTAGATTTTTATTTCCTTTGCTTTTATCAATGACTCAATGTCTTTGTTAATGGTCGCGCCTCAATCTGTTGATTATAAATCAAGGTATGAACTGAAGGCATGAAGTAACAAGGATAAGCCGAAGAGACCTCAGCCATGCTAGCAGTTAAGGAGAGGCTGTACTACTAAACAAAATGCTAAAATAGTAATGACAAAATGCTAATGAAATGTGCCAAAGGTGTACTCTGCCGTGTGTACTGGGGAAGAAAATGATATATACTCAGTGGATATATACCCACTTAATTAGGTATACTTGTACAATCAAATAAAACTGTTCCACCATAAAGTTTACTTTTATGATGCCTATAATCATCCATCCATCCATTCATCCATCCATCCATCGTCTACCGTTTATCCGGGGTCGGGTCGCGGGGACAGCAGCTCCAGTAAGGAACCCCAAACTTCCCTTCTCCAGGCCACATCCTCCAGCTCCAACTGGGGGATCCCGAGGCGTTCCCAGGCCAGTGAGGAGATATAATCTCTCCACCGAGTCCTGGGTCTTCCCCGGGGTCTCCTCCCAGCTGGACGTGCCTGGAACACCTCCCTAGGGAGGCGGCCAGGTGGCATCCTTACTAGATGCCCGAACCACCTCAACTGGCTCCTTTCAACGCAAAGGAGCAGCGGCTCTACTCCGAGTCTCTCACGGAGACTCTAAGGGAGACGCCAGCCACCCGTCTGAGAAAACCCATTTCGGCGGCTTGTACCCGTGATCTCGTTCTTTTGGTCATGACCATAGGTGAGGGTAGGACGAAGATCGCCCAGAAGATCGAGAGCTTTGCCTTCTGGCTCAGCTTTCTTTTTGTCACAATGGTCCGGTAAAGCGAATATAATACCGCCTCCGATTCTCCTGCCAATCTCTCGCTCCATTGTGCCCTCACTCGCGAACAAGACCCCGAGGTACTTGAACTCCTTCACTTGGTGTAAGGGCTCATTCCCTACCCGGAGTAGGCAATCCACCGGTTTCCTGCTGAGAGCCATGGCCTCAGATTTTTAGGTGCTGCTCCTCATCCCAACCACTTCACACTCGGCTGCAAACCGATCCAGTGACTGCTGAAGGTCACAGACCGATGACGCCATCAGGACCACATCATCTGCAAAGAGCAGCGATGAGATCCTCAGGCCACCGAACTGCAACCCCTCTGCTCCACGACTACACCTCGATATCCTGTCCATGAAAATTACAAACAGGATTGGTGATAAAGCGCAGCACTGGTGGAGGTCAACATTCACTGGGAACGAGTCCGACTTACTGCCGAGTATCCGGACACAACTCTCGCTTGGGCGTACAGGGATTGGATGGCCCTCAAAAGTGACCCCCTCACCCCATACTCCCACAGCACCTCCCACAGTATCACCCGGGGGACCCGGTCATACGCCTTCTCCAGATCCACAAAACACATGCAGACCGGTTGAGCGTACTCCCAGGCCCCCTCCAGGATCCTTGCGAGAGTGAAGAGTTGGTTCGTTGTTCCACGACCAGGACGGAATCCGCATCGTACCTCTTCAATCAGAGGTTTGACTATCGGCCGAACCCTCCTTTCCAGCACCTTGGAGTAGACTTTACCAGGGAGGCTGAGAAGATGTGATACCCCTGTAGTTGGCACACCCCCTTTTTGAATAGGGGAACCACCACCTCGGTCTGCCACCCCCTAGGCACTGTTCCAGACTTCCATGCAATGTTGACGAGGCGTGTCAACCAAGACAACCCCTCAACACCCAAAGCCTTCAGCATTTCTGGACGGATCTCATCAACCCCTGCGGCTTTGCCACTGAGGTAGTTGTTTGACTACCTCAGTGACTTCCAACAGGGAAATTGACGATGGTCCCCCATCAGCTTTCAGCTCTGCCTCTACCATAGAGGGCGTGTTAGTCGGATTCAGGAGTTCCTCAAAGTGCTCCTTCCACCGCCTGATAACCTTCTCACTCGGTGTTTGAGGGTTACCGCCCCTTGAGGCACCTAAGACCTTGAGACCACAGCTCCTCACCGCAGCTTCAGCAATAGAGGTTTTGAACATCGCCCACTCAGGTTCAATGCCCCCAACCTCCACAGGGATAATCAGTGTTAATTCAACTGTATGTTTAGCAATGAGCTCATAGTTAGAGGTGGTGTTGTACTGGACTGCATTATATTGAGTTGTTTCAATAATAAACATATGATTAAATTGACACATTCCCGACAATGACAACAAAAACTAAACTTGGTTGAGTTAGACTTCATGGCGGAGCTGTTGCATTAGACCAGTGTTACTCATTGCGCGGCTCGCAAGCCTCCTGCGGCTCGCCAAGGTTTAATTGGTGGTTTGCATGGCAGTGGGCTAAATAAAGGGGTGATAGATATGACTATGCAGTCAATACAGATTTCATAAAAACACTAAAAACAAGCAGGGCTATTACATACAACCCATTAAAACACTGAAAGTATCTGCTCTATTAGCCTACAAATAATAATAATTAATATGTAATAATAATTGATAAAAGATATAAATATAGACTAGAAACAAGATATTTAAACTTGCTCAGCCAAAACACTGACTCATTGCAGAGTTGCCAGTTCTGGCGGTCTATCAGCACTACAATGGTGAATGTACTCTTGGACGGGTAGATACATGGTGGGCTAGTATAGAACAAAATAAACTTACGGTCATTAAAAATATGTTATCATAAGCATGCTTATGAATATGGACATTTGCTAAAAAATAATTTATATCGCTAAATTGGAGCATTTAAATTGGAGGATACTACGACCAACCTGGCACTTCATACTTGTGTTAGCTTGGATACGCCCGTTAAAAAAGAAAGGTACGAGCCATACAAGACGAGCATAGGACAATTCAAGAAGTGAACAGAGGAGTTTTTATTTGTCCTCCACGAGTTGAAGCCTTCGTGCTTAATGTGCAAACAGACCCGCTCTGGTTTCAAGAGAAGTCATTTGGAGCCGCATTTCCAAACGACGCATCCAAAATTCAACGAAATTTACGCACCTGGAAGAGAAATTATGAAAATCCAAATAGAGCAGCTTTCTTCTGTTTCTGGACAACAAAGACTCGTACACAGGACAACTAATACAGCTGAACGATTAACTGAGGCATCTTTTGAGATCGCATGGATTTTGGCTCGGGCAAAGAAAACCTGCTCAGTCTCAGAAATTGTGAAACACTGATTTTTGGCTTCAGCAGAAATATTGTTTTAAGGTAATTTAGTAATTATTATTATTATTATTATTATTATTATTATTATTATTATTATTATTATTATTATTATTATTAAGGTAATCCTGCTTTTAATGAATGTATTGGTTGACTACATTGCATATTGTATGTTCTGGGTGGGATGACAGATTAAATTAACAGACATACTTTTAATGACTGGAAAAGAAAGTGGCTCTCCTATTGACTTTGTGCTATCAATGTGGCTCTCATGTAAAAAATAGTGAAGATCACTGCATTAGACTGTACAGGTGTTCTTAAGAAAGTTTAACTTTGAATGTAATACAAAGCTTGGTTGTGTGAGCCCTTAGTGTGCTGTGGTAGCCTGGCACCACTAGAGGGAGAAAGCAGGCTCTGTCTGCAGCCACCAAGCAGCCAATAATAGGAAATCAATACAATCCAGAGCCAAGACTGAAGAAATTCTACTGTGGGAAGCTAAAACACAGTTACTTAAGGAGGAGCGGATGGGTGAAACATTGAGAAAGTGAGCGGTTTGGTGCCTTCATTAATGATAAATCATGCTGACAGTATAAGTAAAGTGCTTAACCTTCAAGTCTACCATTACCACAAACTGCTTAACACAAGGTAAATGGACGTGAGTCAGGGTTGGGCCAGCAGAAGAAAAAGATGCAAATGGACAAAAATGAGACAGAATGCGGGACAGACAAAGATCAAGGCAGATGTGCACACTCACTCCTCTTAGTGAAAAGGAGTGGTATAGCTAGGCTGTCCAATATCCTCAGTACCTGCATGCATTATTTACTCAAGGATTCTACCGGGGCCGAAGCACTTAGAATTAGACTGACAGGAACTGGCCAGCCTTCAGGGTAAAGCTGATTAAACAGTCCCACAGAGAAAACATACAGTAGTTTCCCATCCTAGTTAACTGCCTTCACTCAGAAACACATCCTTGAGCAAATGACTAGAATACAAATCAGAATCCTTATGAGGTTCTTTATCTGTATTTGCATCATCACATTCACTGCAGAAGAACAAGCGTGATATATTGATAATGATCCTTTTTTTTTTTATGAGATTCACTCAGGCTCGTCTGTGAAAACGTTCTTCTTCACGTGTTGCCTGCCAGTGAGTGCAGTAGCATGCTGCATGTTAATGATAGTGTGTGCTGGCATCTTCTGCTCTTTAGGGAGTCCATGCTGTGCACAGAGCGCAGCAGCTGCACCAACGTGTGCTAACCTGCCTGCTAGCCACTCACATTTATGATTTCATTTAATGTATAAAAGAATGTGTGGTATTAGACTGCAAAGTGGTTTGCCTGGTAATATCTTTCATGCATTTTGATGCCAATACTGTTAAGAGGGGTTCGATTAGTGTACAAAAAGATGGCGGCTGTGTCTGATGTGATGGGTGTGTCTCGCAGCTGCTTTCTTGTGTGGTTTGGCTGACTGTCAGGAGAGCTTTTTACAATGCTAGGAATACATAAGACATAATGAGAGCAGGCCTGTATCTGCCACTTATAATAATAACTAATGTGTTGTGTAGGAGCTTGTCAAAATGTAGCAGAACCCTGACTGGAGGCCTTATGTGCTGTGGCTGCCCCAGCTGGACTGTATGGGCCATGGGGGGGATACAATGAGATGAATAACACGGGAATTGTGCAGCGAGGGCACGCAGCCCTGCCCCTTCCTGTCTCCGCTGCCGGCCGCACACCACTGCCTGTGTGTGAAAAAAACCACCTTCCTCTCTTTGTTGCGGCTGGTTGACCATGCCAATACGTCCATCAGCATCGAGCCAGCAGGCATCGAACCCCCCCGGAGTCCCCACCCTCTTCCTGGTCTCCTTCCATATCTTTCATACACTTGCACACACACCTGCACGCACACTGTATGATCACGTGTTCACACAATGAAAGGAAAGACACACGGCTTTAACTAAAGTCAGTCTGATCAACTGTGTGAATAAATTGATTAATCCTACATATATTTATATTTTATGATTCAACAGCTAGTCAAGTGGTACTGTTGAATAGGGCTGTAAATAACGATTATTTATCATCGATTAATCTGCAGATTATTGTCTTGATTCATCGTTTGGTCTATACAATGTCAGAAAATAGAGAAAAATCCATCGCAGTCTCTCAGAGTCCAGAGTGATGTCTTTAAATGTCTTGTTTTTAGTCCAAAACCCAAAGATATTCACTTAAATATGATAAACAGAGAAAAACAAGAAATCTTCATATTTCAGAGATTGGAAACAACTTTTTAAAAATGACTTAAACGATTAATCGATTATCAAAATAGTTGGCAATTATTTTTCTGCAACTCTATTGTTTAACAGCAGACAACGCTGAGCAATAATAAGTGGATCCACTTTAGAGGAACACAAACAAAACCTCCTCTGGAAATCTGACAGAAAACGATAAAGACAGATCAACATATTTTTATGCAATCAGGTGCATGTATTGTGTATGTTTTGGGGTTTTGTGCCACACATTTCTCCCGGAGCTCAAACAAATCTCCCCTCTCCAGCACTTGGAAAGAGAAGAGTTCACCACAGGCTTGACATGAAAAGAAGACCATCCACAACAGGATAGTACACAAAAGCCTAGCTCATGTAGACAAGGGCAGGCGGCCGCTGGGAGCTGAGCAGCAGCAGCAGCGCAGCAGACAGACAGACAGACAGGCAGACAGGCGGCATGCCCACCCAGACTGTCTCTGATGAAAAGCCCCGTTCTGTTGAGGAGCATGGCACGCAGAAACAAAAGCTTGTAAGCCCTGTAACAATGCCCCTCCGAGGTCTGACTGTGAGTGAGACAAAACACACAACCTAGCCGAAAGGAAGGCTTGCTGTATATGCTGCTCCTTGTTGTCTTCATTTCTTGCCTTCGAGCTCAACCTTTTAATTAGTTTCTCTCAATTTCATCTCTGTTTACTGAGGCTGTGCAAGACTGAACTGGCAGACAGGTGCACGTGTTGAACTGCATCCACTCTTTACATTCTGCTGCTTGCAGGAATCTTGACTTTTAAGACAAAGAAACAAAAGAAATGTGCATGACCTTAAATCTTATGTACATATTAAGAGAATTTGGTAATGACTTTAATTCAACCAACAATCAACAGTTCTGAAATGTGTTCAGAGATTTTAAATTCCATGATGCAACAGTCACATTGTAGGCAGACAATGCCTGCAACTTGATGCATGTGGGGCAGTGTGTGTGTGTGTGTGTGTGTGTGTGTGTGTGTGTGTGTGTGTGTGTGTGTGTGTGTGTGCAGTGAGGCATGGAGAAAGGAAGAAAAGGTTTTGAAGAGGAGAGAAAAAGGGGCGCAGGGGCTTAAAAGGGAGGGCAACAGACAACCGGGAGGCACTCGGGCTAGGGAGTAGGGTGACTTGCAAGAGGTGACATCATCCTTAATTTGAATAATCCCCCAGCCTGGGAGGTGATTGGCTGTGCATAGAGAAAGCAGAGTTCCCCTGCTATTCGCTATTCACCCCTTTCAATTTCAACAAGGCACGCTGTCGTAGTGAATGCTGCCTTCAAGGGCTCATAGCAGCCTCCTATTTCTGAGTTTGGATGTTGTAAAAAATGGCTTTAATGATCCTGAAATAAAACACATTTACTTTTATAGCTCTAATGACATTATAGTGATCAAGTAGAGTTATTCTGTGCCTGTCTGTGTGTTCAACTGGAAGGAGCCTATGATATTACAAGCAGACAGTGACATACATAATGAAATGAAAATAACAGCTTACAAGGCCTTAGTGTTTCCAGACACAATAAGCTAAACAAAGATTCCACCCTGAATTTATTTACTTCCCGATAAACAGGCTGGTAGGGTAGATGAAGGGAGCAGCACCCATTATACCATTTGACGGGACCAGCAAATTTGTTTTAATCATTTTATTTTTTCTTGTCACACCCATGACTGACCCACTTGGCAGGGTGGATCCCTACTCCATACAAAGACATCTCTAATGCTGGAAATGAACACTTGTCAAACAGGTGTAACTGATATCAAATTCCATTTAGGTAACCAGTATCTGTTGGCATGGCTGGAACTATAATAATATTATTATAATATTTCACTGGAAATTGTGCTTTAATAGTAGGCCTACATATTCCTAAACACATCTGCAATTAAATGGGCACTCTGACGATTTTGTACACTAAGGTCAGTTTGCTTGTAATGGTTAGAGCTAAAAACAGGATTAAAATATCTCCCGCCGCTCTGGGAGAGTTTTGTAAAGTTTAACCCGATGCTTCGATTTTGACCACATTTTAAAATGTGTCTCTCTCAAGTCCCCCAACTGTATCCCAAACCAACAGAATAGGGCTGCAACTAATGATTATTTATGATGATTTTTTTATTATCGATTAATCTGATATTAGGTAAAGGATAATAATAATAATAATAATAATAATAATAATAATTATAATGAAAATTACTAGGCTATTTCTTTGCAGGGGACAGTAACTTCTTGCAGTCACCAGTGATTGCCTGGCAATAGTCTGGTTCAAAACCTCCTATAAAATGTTTTTGTACAGATTAAACTAGATATACCGTGATAAATATTGAATTTAAGAGGTACTGGGAAGTGGATTTTGTTACATTTTGGACAGAGTGAGTTGCGGGCTGCAACGTTAGCTTCTTATTTAGCTTAAGGTTATCTACCTTACAATTAATGGAAGTAAACTTCTCATCTGGCATTAACATTTGGCAAGAAAGTGAATAGGCATATTTCCCAAAATTTTGAGCTATTCCTTTACATTATTAACCAAGTATCAAACCATGTTCAGCTTGTTTTAATGTAGGTCATCACAATGATTAATTAACTATTAGATTAATCTCTTCAACTGACAAACAGAGAACTAAAGGCTTTTATATCTATGGGGCCCACTTTGCCTGAACCCAGCTTTTGTAAACGCTGATTAATGTTGCATTTTTTCAAAGATTCAAAATGATCACGGGGTCTTCATATTTAAACCTTTCAATATTACGATATTTCCTGAAGCACCTGAAGGCAGCGGCAGCCTTCTCCTCTCCTCCGCCTGTCCATCCATCCGTTCACCGGTCTACTATCGTGTGTGTGTGTGTGTGTGTGTGTGTGTGTGTGTGTGTGTGTGTGTGTGTGTGTGAGTGTGTGATAGAGTGTACTGAAGCGTCATTCTCCTCCTTTCTTCCTTTCAGTGAACGCGCATCACTTGTGAGGAACGGCGCCTGAGAGACCCAGAAGTTTCTTGTTTCTCGGCTCGATTTGCTCCGCTCTCCCGCGAATTTCTTCCGTTCCTCCCGGTTTCATTTGTATCCTCATCCTCACTTTCTTTTTTTCTGACTCGAGGATTCAGCCGGGGTGTACTGCTAACACTGGGCGTAGCTGGAGAGGATTTTGCTAGCTCGCCTCTGCACTGACTGGTAAGGGCGAGATTGTTTTAGCTTGAGCTAGCATGCTAACGTCAGTTTGTAACTGCTGCCCGGCTAATTAACGTTTATCCAAACCGAATGTTTAGAAGAAACATTATGTCTGTCGTCCGTTACAGACGTCGAGTGCCAGTTGTACTTACCGTGTTAGTACTCGTGTTTCCATATTTTAACACTAAACTGCATCGGAATTGTGCTGTCTCTTTGTGTGAATGAACATTTCTGTTAAACACGCAGTTGAAAATGTCTAAACGGTTTTGTTCTGGTGTCAACTGGTCTTTCTGTCGATGAGCCGCGCACTTTCAGTTTGATTCCCGGTGAAAGGGGCTGATGGGGCGGTGGCAGGCTGCGTGGTCGCTGGAAGTGCTCAGATCTTTTAGGCCAACCTAAAACAGATACAGTGTTTTCATTTGTGCTCTTTTTCATTTACAGAACGTTTTCCTTCCTTGTGAAATCAATTCTGTCTGCTTTTCCCCTCCCTAAACTTTTTTTCTTATCTCCCCTCCTTCTCCATCCTCCATCGCGGATGCCCATTGTTCTGTGATGGGCCAAGTGCTGAGAAATGTTTCAGTCGCCTCAGGGGGGTAAAGCCGGCACATTTAAGGGCTAATAATTTAGCAGATGTCCACTTAGTTTGTGTCAGCTAAACCGAATAACTTGAGGGGCATTTGTGGCATGATAAAGCAACAATTTCCCCAGACCTCGGAGGGACTTTGTGAAGCTGAAATATCTCTGAGATGGTTGTGCACAGACTCAAGCCGGCATGTAATCAGAGGTGATTAATGTCACCCCTAAAAATGATCAGCTATTGTGGTGTAAGAGTTCAGGCTGGAGGGCCCGTAGCTGCTCCTCCACTGGCTCTGTTTGGTGAGTGAGAGCAACAAGACAGATTACACTCCGCTCTGTAGAACAATGGGGAGGAGAAAACACTGCCAGTTCCTAAAGCCTGGCCAAGAGCATTTAATAAACTGCAAAAATGCAAGCATTGAAAATCTTTATCCTCAACCCACAACTCTATTCTCCTCGACTGCAGACAGAGAAATAAATTGAAAAGCTTTGTGGCTGGGGTCGGTCAATAATGTGCGCCGATCAACCATGAGGTATTGATGTCATCCTTTGTAAATGGCATCCCGAGGCGACTAATATGAGCACTTTTAAGGCTCTGCCATACAGGCTTGGAGACACTCTAGGACTCTTAAGTCAGAGGTGGGCTAAGCCATCAGCTAGTCTGCCCGCCCCCACCTCTGGATGAGAGAATGGCTGACTCACTGTGTTGGTGAATGAGGCAGTGAAATGGAGGACAGACAGGCGGCCTAATGCAATCATAGGAAATTAAATTTAGCTGCCAGTAAAAAAACCACACTCTGTTTTTATGAAGTTATTTAAGATGGTCTTAAAAAGATTATTGGAGGATGTGGATTACTGCCTGAGGCGTTTGGTGTGTAGGGGGATTTGTCAGAAACTATACATGAAGAAATGAAGCCGATTATTGTAACTGAGGAAAACAATAATCTTCTTTCCATTGTTGAGTGGATCATAGTTACATATTTTCTTCGTTGTTGTTAGTGTGTTTTGAATAGGATGCATGACTTTGTCTCCTGTCACTCGCAGATCTGCTCTCTGTTTAGGACAGAATGAAGGGTGTGAGTGTCTCAGTGTTAGCTACCCAGAGCGCATTGTGTCTGAAACAATTCTCCATACACAGAGGGGGCAGACGTCTAAAAATGTAGCCACTAATTCTAAAATGGTGATTCTATTAATTGTTGAGTGGCTTGATAAACTATTAGTTGTCATTTTGATAATTAGCAGATTATAAACCAAAGTAATAATATCTCAATAATTCTGTTTACCGATTTCCTTTTTTTCTTTTTTATCTTTGATTTATGTATATCTTTTGTTAAAAACATCGTTTTGGGCTCTGGTACTTTAAGATTAGGGTTTTCCATTATTTGTTGACATTGTTTATTGTCAGTATTGTATTATTACAATGAAACAATTAGTCAATTAATCGACTCGTCCATCATCAGAAAAATAATCAGCAACTATTCTGATGATCGATGAATTGTTTGTCATTTTCTTTTAAGCAAAAATGGCAACCATCCACTGGTTCCAGCTTATACAATGTGAGTATTTGCTGCTTGTCTTTGTCATGTATGATAGAAAACTGAATATCTTTTGGATTTCGGACGGTTGTTTACATGAAACAAGCAATTTGATTTACTATTTTTTTTACCTTTAAGACAAAGTGATTAATTAAGTAAATGAGAAAATGGTTGGCAGAATAATTGATGATGCAAATATGTGTTAACTGGCCCCTAAAATCAATTAATTGATAATGATGATGACCATTAGTTGCAGTTCTAATAGCAACATGAGAGCCACTTTAATAACTCCGATATATCTCGAGTAAACATCAAGGTGCCTCTTCTGTTAAGATTATTATTCACAAAAAATGTTCAAAATAGGTCACAGAATATTTTTATATAGAAAGTCTTTCATACGTTTGTATTATAGTTCAATTTAAATTCTAATCATCTATTTTGCCTCCAGCTGGCCTCTTGACCCATGCCACCGTCCTGAAAATGGAGATGATTGTCTCATTAATAGACCTGTGTGTCAGCTTGCCCTTAGCCTAAGGACTGGTGTTTGGTTGATGTGTGACTCAGATTGAAACCCCCACAGCTCTGAACTTCTCAATTGTGACAAGGGCAAGCCTGTGCCTCAGGTCATCAGGCTTTATTCAGTCTGAACTCATGACCCTGGCACTTTTTGGCGACTTGAAAAATAATTACCACCATCACTTCTAGCCCTGTTTCAATCCATGGCAACAACAGCACAATAGTATCTTGTTTAGAGATTATCAACAACACCAACAGAAACTATGTTTAGCTTGATTTCCTTCTCTGTTTTCTGGGAGATTATCCCTAGAGGAAACCGTCACGGACTCTGCAGTGAATTTGCGCTCTGAAGATAAAGCGGAGATAAACTCTGCTGTCGTCTGCGCTCCCAGTCATGGTAGCAGCCTTGGCTGTCACAGTTGTCAGGGCATGCAGTTGGCAACTGGCGGTGTGGTTTTGAGGCTGTATTTACCAGCAGCTGCAGTAATTTGCTGTGTTTGGACGCTCTGAATTCCTCTGGTGGGAGGATGGATAATAGACGTGGTTCACAGCCTTGTTGCTAGGTTTCAAGACCCAATTTTTCATGGCACACAATGTGTTAGTGGTGCCTGGTTGTTTGGTGTAATGCAGGGTTAGAAAATTAAAAAAAATGGTGGTCAGTCACTCGGTTTGCTCTCCCACCTATGGCTCTCAGATTGTGTCAATGAGTCTCATTTACAGTGCTGTATGTTTCCTACTCTGGCCCAGTGCCTGGTGTGGTACAGATTATGTCAGAGGCTACCCAGCCTGCCCTCACCATAGCCACACGTGGAATGATGGGCATTTGTGCCAGACACCGACAGAATGATAGACTCCCCTTACCATAGGCAGCTGTAGGGGCTGATTTATGCCGTATCAATTTCTCCTGGTGACATTTAAATCTGGCTGCGCTCTGCCTCAATGTATTAGTTTGCTGCCACAAAGATATATCATCATCTCTGTGAAGTGCTAAATGTATGTTTATGGTCGTTGGGGGTGTGCTTCTGGCAGTTAGTTTGCAGAAGTTGTGGTGTTTGAGGCCAGTTGTGTGATGTATGGTTTGCCCTTAGAAAGCGGTAGTTAGTAGGTGCTGATCCGGTCAACCATCCACCCTGTCTGCCCTCCTGCGAGGGATCAGATTCCATCTGGAACGTGCCTTGTTCCACTTCAAACAGGAGCACATAATCCTCTTATGGACACAGTCGTCCCTCTTGTACTTTGCGTGAGAGTGTCCCCGGGCAAAATCTCGAGAGAACGGCAAAGACTCTCGGGTGCGTTTCTGCCATCCTGTCCAGATGCCTCGGTTCTGCCCTCTTCCTCCATCTCTATATCTATCCAGTGTCATTGATCCAAGCCACCAGCTGGTCCTGGGCCGGCCTGATCTCATTTACCCCCAAAGAGGAGCTTGTTTGTGGGCAGACAGCCCATTATGGAGGCGATCCAGCAGCTCTTCATGTTACAAATTAGCCTTAGTTCCTCTGTTGCCTCTCAGTCTCTCTCCTTGTCTTGCTGTTTCTTGCTTACCCACACTCTCTGTCTCTTTTAATCCACCCCCCCTCTTTTTGTTGTCTTCTCTTAAAACCTTGTCACTGCTATCTCCCTTATCTCCCAGGGGAGAGAGCTAATCGCATCAGAGGAACCGGCCTCACTAATGCACTTCCTCTGTCTGTCTCTGTCCACCCCATCTGTGGAGCTGCTCGCCTGGCTCCCCACTTTCTCCTGTGCGATCAATATCCCCACAGTTGAGCTCTGCGCTGCCATGCTGGTTGTCCCTGCATGCGGTGGAGCTGAGCCAGACTGTAGTAGGGCCCGCGCCTTTGATTGTAGTCGGCTCTGTCTCTGCCCTTTTTTGTTTTGGGGCTAATGGACCCTATAGCCCTGCCTTCCCACAGTATTGTCTAGTTTCTGGGACATACTGAGGCCACTGTTACTGCTGCATGTCCCTCCCTCGTTCTTTTCTTGTCTCTCTCTCTTTCTCTCTCTCTTTCCCTGTAGCTGTGTCTGTGTACTGTTTTAGGACAGTGGAGGCCGACTGTACAAGATTAGCATCTCTCTTTGTCTAGGGTTAACAAGCTCTGTCATGTGTTAATCTGCCCGTCCCCAGGGGGGCGAGTTTCTCCGAGCCTGGTCGCACCATGGGAAGGACTGGGTTTGGGTGTTTTTGTGTGCGTCAGCTTGTTTGGTGTTTGTAGGAAGGAGGGGGGCGGTGACTGCGTTGGCATTCTCTGCCAATTTCAGGCAGCCATTCTCACCTTTTTGCTGATTTGTTGTATTGTTTTATTACAGTTACAAATGTATTTAACAAAGAGGCATGCTTTTATATAGTCCTGTAATCCCTTATTTAAGTTTTCACTTGGGGACATTTTGAAATCTTAGTGTGACTCTCCAAAGAGTCCTTTAGGATTACTGCCAGCCTTTGTGGTCACATGTTTCTGTGATCCAGGTGTCTGTCGCACAATCTGCTGCTCTTTCTCACACGCGCCAGCAGCCAAGTAAACAAGGAGACAGAAAAAGACTTGTTCCTTCCTACGCCTTTGTTTTGGCTCAGTTTGTCTTATGGACACCCCAGCAGCTCATTGACTCACTGGAAATCAATTGAAAGGAATGTAGTAGTCATGACCCTACTCCATCTTTAAAGAGTTCAAACAGGAGGGGAGGAGACTGATTGGTTTGTTTGTTGTGGCACCGCTGTGTGCAAGAGGTAGGTCTGAATAACTAATAGCATCAGTGTCAGTCAGTTCAAGACCTGATCGGAAATGTCAGAAAAATGCCGTCTGGCCACTGTGGTCCAGATGAGAGGAGATCTGAGTTGATAAAAAATATCATACCACACCCTGACAGCAATCAACGAGCAGCAGCGAATGATTCTGCCTCTGGCTTTGCCTCTAAGGCTACAGGTTGCCCTGCCTTTATCTGTACGGGCTGTACCTTCCCCCCTCTGCCTGTTTTGCAGGGGAAATATAATAATCTGTATGATTTGTTGCAGTTAATATTCTTCTAAAAAGACTTATTAGAACAACAATTAGAGGAAGGTTGATAGGGCAGCAATAATGTTGACTTTGGAGTTACAGAAAAGTTCAAACAATGTGGCAACAATCTGTGGAGAAAAAACATGAAGTTTCTCAGTTGTTTTGGGTTTCACAGCTTTTTGCACAACATTTTGATGGAAGCCTACTTTCTGTCTCTCTCCCCCTCTTGGTTGCTTCCTCCATATCTCTCTCTCTCTCTCTCTCTCTCTCTCTCTCTCTCTCTCTCTCTCTCTCTCTCTCTCTCTCTCTCTCTCTCTCTCTCTCTCTCTCTCTCTCTCTCTCTCGCTCGCTCGCTCAGCCCTCCCACAGTCTATAGGGAATGCCGTGCAGAGCAGCGGGCTTTGTTTGCAGTTTATTTGTGTGCAGGACAGAGGCGTTTCCTGACCTCAAGTCGGGGGTGTTTGGAGAATGTAAGGGCTGTGATTAGCATCAAGGCAGCACTTGTAACCCCCAGCTGGATATAACTGGGTGTCATGTACCTTCAGCACCCCTCATCCGACTCCCACACATAGCACCATCATTTCTATTTCTCTAAACCTATGAACGTTGGGGTTGGATATTGCAGTCCATATGCAATATTGATACAATTTTGATTAATTGTGCAGCCCTAACGCACATCGTCATGTGCAATAATCAGCCTCGTCTCATGGATGACTCTGAGGGATCTTGGTGTCCTCTGGAGATCGGCAGCGAGCTGTAATGATGTGTTTTGAAGCTGGAGAGAGAGAGAGAGAGAGAGAGAGAGAGAGAGAGAGAGAGAGAGAGAGAGAGAGAGAGAGAGAGAGAGAGAGAGAGAGAGAGAGAGAGAGAGAGAGAGAGAGAGAGAGAGAGAGAGAGAGAGAGAGAGAGAGTCAGCTGCTGCCCTGATGGTGGGTAGAAGTGGCTTTGAAAGCTTTTCTGTGATCCTGGACTGCTGTTACATAACAATGATGAGTCCAAAGAGAAAGCTCAGACAGATGTCTTAATTGACTGTGCAGATAACTCTTTATTTAGGTTCAAACAGTGTATGTCTGTGACCGATAGAAGTCTGTTGCTGGTGTTCTGCAAAGATTTGTCCGAGACTAAATGAAACATTTAGCGGCCGGGCATTTATGTTGTACATTTTTACTTTTGATTCAGTTCTTTAAGATGTAAAGATAGATCTCTCACCCTGTCCTGGTCTAAGCAGCGCTAAAGGGGAGGAGAGTTAACTGTGACTATTGTTGTTATTGGGAGTAGGTTGAATGGACAATCTCAGGCCCCATGCCAACATGTGGCGTCTTGAATCTGACATTCTCCCCCTTTGCAAAGAGGAGGAGTGATACACACACACATGAACATATACTCACGTTCCACCCTATTTTGTTATGTTTGGACACAGTCACAAGTAAAACTGCGTCACATCTGAAGCCACTTGCATAAGCACACTTGCCCATGTGCAGTGCTGGCGTGAGCAAGAGAGCAGTAAATTATTGAAGCAGCGCTACTTAAATCTGGCAGAGCTGTGCTCCTCGAAGAGACACGTTCGGAGCTTTTGTCATCAAGAAAGGAAGAACTAAAAGGTTAGACTGATGTCCAGTATATTGATATTCATAATATTAATGATGTACATTTTGACATATTTTAAAAGAAACTGAATATGATAACATGTTTTTTAAAATTGTTTTCCAAGTAAGGATTATTATGAAAGTCATTTTCATGTGATGAGCACTAGAAGAATCTCATCTTTACTCTTTTTATGGCTTGATAGATGAAAATATATTGGATCACACTCACCAAACTAACCAATATATATATATATATATATATATAAGTTTTATATGCAAAGTGTTGCAAAACTTAAGTTAAAAAACTTGCGGTTTCCTTCGTTGTTGTGATTTTATTATGAGATTAGAAACGGTTTATTAGCAATGTCAAAGAGCAAACAGTATCTTCTGTTTGCTGCTTGTCTAGATAAAAGCATCCGAATTACGGGGTCAGAGGTCACTGACTGCTCGTTAAAAATGCCTTGAAGAACCAGACCCGAGCCACTGACAACCACCGACATCTTCGCTCGAACCCTCTATCCTCGTACGGAGGCTTTAGATATGTCTTGAATGATTCTATCCAGCTTGTTGTGTTCGTTAGCAGAGTGTGACCCCCCCCCCCCCCCCCGCACTGCCTCCTTCCCCCACAATCCCTCTCTTTGACTACTATTTAGAGTAGGCCCCGAGGATAGAAGAAGGCTCGCAGAATGCATATGTGTGTACACAGTTGTGTACTGTGAAAGCACTGCCAACTTTCAACCCCAGCGATTCATACATGGCCTTGGATGAGCCGGAGCACTTTGATTTCGGCCTTTGTTCGGAGGAGAGTCTCTTGTTTCTCACCGACATGATGTGATTAGATGTGAACACACCACAGCCGAAGAGCAGATTTGACATTAACTTAACATTTAGCTCCATAACCCACGCGGTGGCTTCTTAATTTTAATGTGCATAATGAATCACAGCTAACCCTTAGCACCACTTTGTTTCTTAAAGATTTAGAAATGTGGTATTATCCTGTGCACGGTTAAATGCAACCTCCTGCTGTATTCTAAACAGGCATGTTAAATGCATGTGCACCCCCCTGCACATACAACAGTAGTAGATTGTACTTGATGCAAAAAGGGGGTCAAAGTAGCAGTTTTCTGTTTAAATATGCTGATGACCTGATTATTCAAAGCATTCTTTTTTGTCTAGACAGTCAGAGAAAGCTTAGATCCCTCAGCGGAGCTGGATGCCTTCCAGTTATTGACAGTATAAGCCAATACTGTGTGTTCTCACTTGTGTGTGTATCCCCGACACACACACATGTGAGAACACACACTTTTGTTTGTGTCCCGGTGTGAGTATTAGGAAGGGATGATGCCTAGGAGGATGATCTCACCTTTCAGAGCTGGCTTGCCCATCATAGGCTTACTGCTTAAGGCCAATTAAGTGTAATAATAATGACAACAACAGAAACCAGAAGTGCACTCAGAGAGCGCCAAGGCCAAATGTCTTATCTCGTAATGTTAACTGAAGTAAAAAATGATTTGTGTATCCGTCCTGTGACTCGGATCAGCTCCAAAAGGAAATGGGTTCTTCCTTGGTCCATACTCCACCTTTCCACCTAGTTGCATGAAAATCAGGCCAGTAGTGTTTCAATAATCCTGCTCACAACCAAACTGAACCAAAAACATAACCTCCTTGGCGGAGGTAATAAAATAGATGGCATTTTCCTAAAATAAAATTTTACAAAATGTCTTAAAATACATAACAATACAAAATACAACAAAGGCACTTTGTGTGAGGAAAAAAAGAAATGTAAACTACATGCTATACTTACACAATACATACACAAATAAAACATCCCCTATTATATACTGTGGGCACATACAGTATGTATTTACTGCATGTATGTGTGGTGTGTGTTTGTGTAAATAAGAAAATAGATACACTTATATAATAACCATGAGAAATAAACAGCATTAAAATCAGTAGAAATTAAGGCTGTTACATTAAAGCAAGTCTATAAAAGTGCATTTAAGAGAATGAAGCAGACCTAGTTGATGATCAGACAACGTATGTGAGTGAGTTTATTATCATACAAAGAATGTAAACTGTGTGTGTGGAGGTTGAGGACGAGGGGGAAAGCATTCCTTCACTGGTCTTTCCTGATCCTGTGCTTCGGTCACTGCCTGTGCTGTTTGTGTGGGTTTCCTTTGTTCTCTGCTACTGTGTAGCTCATCATTGAGGCTTGCAGGGAATTTGGAGTAGGATGCTGCAACCACATGATTTAGACACATTATAAAGGCCAACAAACACATTTTTGCAAAGTCAACTACATTCAGAAATTTAAAGTAAGAGGCTCCCACTTCACTTCCATGCTACTCTGTTCTATCTCCAGCTGTTGTTTTAAGCCGAATACTGAGGACAACAACTGCAGCATGTTGAGGTAATTATTCTCCTACAGTTCCTTTGTGTGCTTTTGTGTGTCTCTCAGGCCACAGGAGGTCAGGCCAGCTGACCGGCTGCCTATCTGATGTAGCTTGACCCGCAATTCTCTACAGATTAAGGCGTTTTATGTCCTTAACATTTCCCACAGTGCACACACTATTCCTAAATGTTTAGAAATTGACCTAATGTGGCTGACATCGCCATCTGTCTGGAATTAGCTGCTGGAAATGTGCACTAACTGATGCCATGATGTATCAGGTCATTGAATTCATGCTGTCCCTTATGGGTTGAAATGCCAGTTTGTGTGTTACAACCTAGGTTGTAGCGTTGGCGGGAGCAAAGATGCTGTTAAAGAGGATTTCTGGGAGCTAATCTGGGTTTTCCCGTCTCCGTTCTTGGAGGAAAGCCAAAGCATTTGGATGTAGGGTGAGCTGGACGTCAGGTGAAAGGCTTGGACTGAGAATTAATCGGTCCCCCATGTTCCATCTAAGATATTAGGATTTGAGAGAGTACTTGGAGAGGGTAATAAAATCCTTAGGGGTGTTACGATCCATTGATTCAGTGATCAATGATCCGATATCACGTTGGCAAGCGGTGTTAGCACTCTAAGCGAGCGGTGTTAGCACTCTAAGCGAGCGGTGTTAGCACTCTAAGCGCCGTTAGCGATTCCTCATGACTCAAGCTAAGATCCTGAGTGTCTTGCTAGCCCCCTGCTAATGAAGGTGAAGGTCGTTACCCCCAAAGTTAGCAACAATGGCCCAGGCTCACTTAAAGTGGGCTGACTTCTTAATATCGACAAATATCTTATCGTTGTCCAAAGAATCGATATATCGCATCGTGACGAAACTTGTGATTAACATCCCTAGTAATCCCATTGTAACCCCCCAGTAATGTAATTCGACCAACAGCAGCTCTTATTAAGGTGCCAATGAACCTAAACCAAAACATAAAATCCCCAGCTGCTTAGTCGTTAATAGAGAAAGATTTGTTCCACAAAGCGCCATGGTCCAAATGTGTGTAATTGTATGAATGTGACGCAGCGGGTACAATAAAATAAAATAAATAATAAATAAAAGGAATTCAACTTGACCTCTTTTACCACTTTTTAGAAAACATGGTTCAGCTGCACATTAACGTAACATTACAATTTCAAGCAAACATTTTACAGCTTCTGTACAAGGTCTTGTACCTTTTGCCTTTTTTATTTATGCTCCGACTCAAATGGTCACGATTCATCTGGTTGGTTTGCTCATTTCCAAGCTTAAAACTCTTTATCTAAGGATTTTCTGAAATGTCAATGAATAAAGTGGATGGGAAACACACTTCTGAACCTGAGACAGTGCGCTCACTGTTGAGCTAACTTATAATTCTCCACTCTCACCAAATGTGATCCCTTCCAACAACAGTTCACTCAGCCTGTTTGCAAGGGAATAACTCTTTAATCTAATTAGGTTTAATGAAAACCTGTAATAACCTTAATGGGCTAGATGTTTCAGTTGGGAATGCCACAGTAATTAGGGATGCAATTCAACATAATATACAGCCGCCAAGTTTCCTCAAGCATTGAGGAAACGATTATGTCAGTCAAAGCCTTACAAATGGAAAAATACACATTGTAATTTATAAATGAGTTCATATTTATTTATAGTGGTCACAATTACTGAAGCAAAATTGGTGAGGAAGGATGCTATTAGAAAAGTAAAACCATGAGAAATGTTTGTACGGGGTCACGAGGGTGTTGAGGGGTGAGGGTCAGGGTGGGGAATTCACTTTGGCAGCAAACTAGGAAATCTTAACTGTCTTTTCTGACATTTTATTACATATTTGAAAGTGTCTTGATGCGTCTTAAATCACCCCCCTACCTCCAGTTTCTGTGAAGAGTAGATAAAAACTGAAGGATGTTCCTAGCTAGCCTGTTTATGCTTACCACTGACTGATGGTCCTAATGATGTAATGCTGGGTGAGTGAGCAATAAGAGCCAGAAAGAGAAGTGCGATATCACAGCTGTCTGCAGACTCGCAGGAGAAAGAGAAATGCTCCTCTGGCCATGCAATCAGGATTTATCACTCTTTCTCACACACTCACACACACCAGCAGTGCAAGCTACTTTGAAGAGGAGCAGTGAAATGAACAGCCAGGCCAGATGCTTTACTGTGAGAAGAGAGAAGAATAGAGAGGAGGGAATGGTGATTGGACACTCTTATTTCCTGGTTCACTGCTTGGTCGAATTAGGTCACAGCGCTGGCTCTGCCGGGTCAAACAGTGTAGCGCTTGTGTTAGAGATTTTCAAGTGGAGGGAGTTTGATGTGTAAAAACATGAGAGACATTTACATTTATTCCTTATCATACTTAGGCCTGTTACGATAATTACGTTATTGATTTATCATACGATATATGGACATGACCTCGATCATTTTTGCTGCCATCATTATTGCCCGTTGTGCATGTCTGTTTACATAATAATGTCAACAACATACCTACATGATGGCAGAATAAACAGCAGGGATTTCCCTACCTTTATAAGACTTGGGCATTGTGCAGATGTTGTGCATTTTTGTTTACAGAGTTTTGTTTTTGTTTTATTTTTATTTAGGATATTTAAAATAAAAATCACATTCTAATGTCTGAATATTCTTAAGAATTAGATGTTTATTGCTCTTTGAAAGGATGTACCTTGCATTATTATGTTATTATATTGACGTTTTAAACCAACTAATGGAGCTAACGTTAGCTCAATCACCATTAGCAAATCTGCTATCAACAGTGAATGAAAAAAATGAAAAGCTGTTTTTGTCTGTCTGAAATCAAGGAGCCATAGTTAAATTGTAGGCTCACTGGCATTTAATAAACCTCTTGTGACTGAACCGTTTCTCATAGCTACCCGTCGTCTCCCCCTCAGCCTCTTCGGTTGTTTTGGGTGGCGGCCTGTTGCACTCGCTGTGTGTGTGTGTTCTTGTTGTTAATCGGGATACACCATGAATATTTTTTTTCTCCCAGTTTCTCCCCCTCTGGCCCTGCTCAGCTGCTCCGGCCATCTGTGCAAAGGCAAACAGAGAACAGAGGGATGGAAGCAGAGCGGTGGCGTTGGGGGAGGAAAGAAATCGAGGAGGGGAAAATGTTAGGGAGAAAGGGAGGATCGTTGGAGAATGAAAGAAGGCCTTTTTGAAATGTGAGATTTAGTTTAGAGGATGAGTAAAGGATGACGGAAGAGGGAAAAGAAAGACGAGGAAGAGTGTGCGGGGAATTGTTTCCAGGAAGCCAGCGGCATAAAGATGGAGTCTGTCCTCTACTAGAAATAGGACAGTGAGTGTGTGCACGTTTAGGTCAGTGGAAACTAGGATGATGTCTGGATTTTAGAGTTAGACCAGTAAAGATCAGCCAATAGTGAGCTCATTTTTACGACTTGTTTTTTCCCCCGTCTCTTTTCTCCCTCTGTCCCACCTTCTCTGTCTGTTCCCATGCTCCACAGGCCGAGCCTCTTCCTCTGGGCTGGCCTCTGTGTTGCCTCAGAGTTTATCCCAACACTTAGCCTCCTGCACAGCCGGCTCCTCGCTCTGTTTGTAAACTTTGACAAGCCAGTTTCCTGCTACTCTCCCCTCACTTCCCCCTTGCTTCTCTCAAACTGGTAAAAACCTGTCCGTTTCCTCTCATCCTTCCATTTGCAAGTAGCTGAGGGAACAAAATAAAGAGACAGTTGTCTAACATTGATGCAGACAATGCATGACAGGTCTTATTACAGATGGTTGCCCTTTATCAGGCCTCATATGCTTTACGTTCCACTTGTCGTCCTTGGTTGCTCATGTCTTTGACTGCTCTGTTTGTGGCCCATGAGTCAAACTATCTGCCTATCTTTGGGTTTATTGTAAATGCTTTGACCCACTTAGCAAATACATCCAAGCGCTTTTTCCCACCTCACCCTACTTTTCTTTTTATAACCATTTTAGCCTATTTGTGTGAAACAGGCTTTCTTAGTTCTTCTCCTCCATGTGCAGATTCAAAAGTTGCGTGTCTTGACATTGTTACATACGTGTGTGTGTGTGTGTGTGTGTGTGTGTGTGTGTGTGTGTGTGTGTGTGTGTGTGTGTGTGTGTGTGTGTGTGTGTGTGTGTGTGTGTGTGTGTGTGTGTGTGCAGTTTGCATGCTAAAGCTTTATGCACTCCCTTAAGTGTACTATCCTGGAAAACTATTCTTCCACTCTAGTGAGTGTGTTGCCATTTTGTACCGAGGAAAGAAAAAAAAGCTAACCATTGCAGCTACGCTGGCCAAGTGTGTCACTGAGCTTTTTAGTATCACAGAGGGGACTGTTTGCCACTGCACTGCAGTTGGCATTGAACTGAATGAAGGGCTATTTGTAGAATGTGTTGTTTCTGCTGTAGAGCTTTACCTCTGCCCCTCCTCCTGTGGTCCCTCAAACATAAAACATAACACAAAATCCTACACAAACTTCAGGCCTCTCCTGGGTTTATACAGCAGTTCAATCTCCCTACAGTATTATGACACATCCTGTTCCGTTTCTGTCCTACAATCAATATGCCTGCTAACACTTGGACACTTGCATATAATATTTCTGTGTGCTGCCAGGATATGGAAAGTAGGATTTTATTAACAGTGTTTTTCTGACATTGCAATTTAAAATCTCAGATAATAGTATTTTAGTCGACAAATTGGTTGTTATGGTCAATTAGTCATTTCTTTCATGCTGAATTATATAAAATAAAATAAATGTATAAGCACAGCATGATTCTTTGTGGAAAAAAACTCTTTTACAGATTTCAGTTTTTCATCTGTCGATTAAGTCAACTAATCGATTAGTCAACAAAATTGTGTGAGTGTTAGTCGATAAGGAATGTCTTTAGTTGAGGACAGCCCTACGAAATATTTGAAGGCATGGTGTATTTTGTTCAGGAAGTGTTTGAAGTTGGTTTCAAATGTCATTCCGAGTGGCATTAAAAATCCTTAAAATGTCCTAACTTGCCTTAAGCTGTAGGAAGTGTGTGTGTGAGATGCTGAATCTGTAAGAAGATACAATCCATCACTATCTGATTCCTAGGGTTAACAACATTCCTGCCGCTCTGCTTTTCGTGTCTCATCTTGCTGTTGACTAACTGTGTTGTGTATATTATCCTGTCTCTCCAGATCACACCTAGCTGTCTCCAGAAAGCCTGTAGACCTGTGGCCATCCTGTGAGATTTAAGTCAGCCCTGCCTTGCAGAGACGGACCACTACCACTCAAGGGGAGATGAAGCCGGATGGGGTTGCCACGGCAGCGCTGGAGCCAATGGAAACATTGGAATCCAATCCAGTAAATGAGGCAGCACCAGCCGTAGGACAGGAGCCCAACCAGGCCGCCAGTCCGGTGGAGGTGATGCCACAGCAACCTGCAGGAGAGACGGGCCAGGTGGAAGCCCAGCCAGACCAGGCCAAGGAAACTCCAGCTGCCAAGACCGGCAACAAGACTTCAGGAGACTCCAAAGCCAAGACTACCAACAAGGCCCCGGCCAAGACAAAACCCGGCACCACCGGCCCAACCAAGACCGCACCTGGGTCACGGCCCAACACATCCCAGAGCCGCCTCTCAAATGGCACGTCTAAGCCCCAGACCAATGGAGTGGACTAAGAAGGCTGCACCTGCTGCAGTCAAAAAGACCGCCCCAACCCCAGCTCCCGCCAAAAAACCAATAGCCCCGGCCCCAGCCATGGCCTCCAAGAGCAAAGTGGGTGAGAAGAAAGCCACGGGGGCTGCTCCTGCCACCAATGGCGCAAAGTCGATGACCGGAACAACAGCAGCAAAGAAGACCACAGCCGCTACTGCTAACGGTGTCAAAACCAGCACCACTGCGGCTGCTGCTAAAAAGCCCCCAGGTTGGTTGGAAATGTCACCACAAAACAAAAAGTCAAGAAGGCTGTGTGAGAAAAACACATCCTCAGTAAGCGTAGCATGAAATGTTTTCACAGCTCTACTCTAATGAGGAGTGTTCAATGTCATGTGATGACATGGATTGATTCAGCACACACATTACACATGCCAGAGTGACTGCTGGTTATCGAGAAATGCATTTGCCGTAGATCCTTACGACATGACCTATATCTGTGATATACTGTATGTTACTATATACTATTATTATACTATATATACTGTATAATACTGTTGTAATGTTGTTCTCACATGTCGACTTTTTTTCCCACTCCTATCCTCTCCTCTGTCTCCTCTTGTGTCCTCTCTTCTTGTCTCCTTTCCTCTGTCTCCACTTGTCTTCTCCTGTGTCCTCTCATCTTGTCTCCTCTTCTTTCTCTTCTGTCTCATCTCCTCTTCTCTTGTTTCATCTCTTGTCTCCTCTTATCTCTTCCCCTCTCCACTTCTAATGTGTCCTCCCCTCTTTTCTCCTGTCCTCGCTTCTGTTCTTCTCTCGTCTGGTCTCCTCTCCTCTTGTCTCGTCTCCTCTCATCTGGTCTCCTCTCCTCCAGCTCCCAAGACTGCCTCTGCAACTCCCACCAAGCCCCCTGTTTCCAAGACAACCAGGTAGGTGTGACATATGTGTAGAATTGAAGCCTCACACTCACTAGAGTGTGTGACTGTGTACGTGTACGAGCACACTGAAAGAGATGTCCTGTGTGTCTGTAGATAGCACAGGCAGCTGTCCTCTCCTCAGACATCCAGACAGTGGTCTAAGTGGCTCCCTTTCTTAAAAGCCTTTCCAATGATTTGCTAGCCAATCACCAAATTGGCTTCAAATCCAAATAAATTGTCTATTCCATAAGAATTGCTGGGACTAAGTTAAGCTTTACAAAGCTCCTCAGTGCCAAGTGAGAAGCAGTTGGTTCAAAAGGCTTCACTTGGCTACAGGTTCAAAGACGACCCTGTTTAATAAAGAACACCCTGGAGGAATGAGGGACAATGATCCCCCACATAGAGGCTTGGAAGGGATGGGTATAAGTAGGCCAGCGACCAGCCAATGTCAGAACAAGCCTTAGAGGAATGCCTCGCAGGGTTTCACCAGAGCAAGCATTATACAGCAGCATTATTAATTAAACAAGTTTTAGGAAGGATTTGGGTTTAGAGAGGGGAGGAGGGGCAGTTGGGAGAATGAACTGAGAACAACAGAAAGCTCCTAATGTTTTTGTTTCTTCAAAGTGAGCGTTTCTGTGCAATCAGGTCAGCATGTGTTCCTCACCTGAGTCACACTGTGTGCATGGTGTTGAGTCTGGAGGTGATTGGCGATAGACCAGGAGAGGAGGCTGAAGGAAGCCTTTGTCTGAGACAGTGATGATCATGATAGAGCCTTCGGGAGTCTGACTGCTCATCCTTCTCCTTCATCTTGTTTGTTTGTTTGGAGCAATAGCCTCTTTCACTGTTATGCCTCCATGGTGTAAGTTATGATGTGTTGGTATGTCTACATGTATGTGTAGACACATTGTTCAGTCAGAAACACTTGCGTCACACAGACCATTTGTAGCAAACTTGTTATAGCAAATAGAAACCGGCAGCACAACCACACTGCAAGCAACCCGAGGAAGGTGCTTTCAGGGACAATTTGATATTTGGGGACATCCCCTTATTTTCTTTCCTATCATAAGTAAGTAAATAAGTTCGTCCACTAGAGATTTCTGACAAGTCAAATATCATATTTAAGAGATTCTTATCATAAATATTGTTACAAAATGTAAGTGATCGTTGTGCGGATTCTATTCAGTTCTCTCCTCTCCTTTTCTCCGCACTGACTGTAGGTGTGTGCGCACGTCAGGTGCGAAGCCCCGCCCTTCGCAAAGCGGAGCGAAGGACAGAATGTGAATGCGCAAAGTAGACAGTACAAACTGAAACGTGGGAAACACTAGTATTTACACAATGAGAATTTCGATAAATAGTCAAACCTTTATGCCGTATACGATATTCGAAATATATCAATATCGATATCAAGTCTTATATCACATCTCTCCACCCTCACATATCACACAGTGAATTTAAGTTTGCTCTGGTAAGCAGTGACGCAGTGTGTGTGTCTCAGGCTTTAATTGTGGAAGGTATTAACGAAAAGAGTGAAGCTGTAATGCGCCGTTGCTACCGTTGACTATGTGGGAGCAATGAATGAAATCCCTTAGGTCACCCCACACACACACTCCGACGGCCACGGGTGGCAGTTGGATTGTTGAGATTACACTCAGATTACAGCTTTATACAAATGGTTGCTGTGCAAACATCTAATTAAAAAGTATCACACAAAGACATGCTAGTATTTGCCACTGTAGTACAGAACGCTCAATACCACAGGGTAACATCAGCAAACACAAATGAACCATATTTATTTAACTGTTGGTATTTTAACATTGCGATAAAGTCAGTATTGAGCATTACATCCATCACACCCGTCCTCTACCTCTGGATATATTTCAGGCAGCAGAGCTTTAGAGAAGTGGACCTTGTGTGAGGACCTTAAACTGTCAAAGTCAAAGCACAAGCAGAGCTTGTATATGTCTTATCAATAGACCCTTTTCAGCTCCCACGCAGAGCTTGTTTTACCCATAGAACACAAGTCACATCAAGTGACTATCCTGGGCTTTTAAATACAAAAAGCAATGAAGACTGAGCTGAAATCTAGCCAGGGCTAATATCGTAATCAGGTTAAGATTGGATTATTATTGTGTGTCTAAGTGCATTTAGGATGCAGTGTTTTATGTTAGTGTATGAGTCAGTAAATTGTGTTGGTGGGTGTGTAGCCCAGAGAAGGATTTATCTGCAGTAGACCTACATATGAATCCCCACGAGAGAGGTATAACCATTACTGACGATAGGCTCCTCTGACAGCACCACGTACCCTTGTAGGCATACTTTGTTAAGTGTGTGTGTGTGTGTGTGTGTGTGTGTGTGCGCACGTCAGCATTTGTATATGTGATGTGCTTTGACAGGGCCATAAATTCACACTTTAATTAGATTTTGCCCTATTCCAACCTCACTCGATCCTTAATTCAGGCCGCTTCCGCAGTCGCTGTCACAGACACACACACACACACACACACACACACACACACACACACACACACCAGCAGAAGGTCTCTCAATTTACTCAGTGTTACTCTTAAGGCTCAATCGATTTAATTCCATCTGCAGCAGGCCGCAGTTATCCGACAAATAAAAGTGCAGAGCAAATGCAGGTTCACTAAGTGACATCAATCTAATTTAAGTGTTTTGTTCCTCGTATCAAGCTAGAGGTTTTAGCCAAATTGAATTAGGTTTTTTACTTGTTGATGCCAGGGACTATTAATTACGGCTTGTTCTCTGGCTGTGTTTTCTGACATTATGCACAGCCAACGTTTTTTGAAAACCAACTTTTGTTGGAGTAGTTTGGAAAAGCTTTTATCATACACTTTTAGTTGTAAGAAAGGTCGCCTCTTCTATATATGAGTGTAATTGCCACAGCATTTCACCAGCTAAGAAACATGAACTGTGTAATGAAGGGCTGCAACTAACTATTATGTTCTAGATCTAGATCCAGATCCATCCTAGTTCCACAGTGATGTCTTTAAGTGTCTTGTCAATCGTAAACCCAAAGATATTCAGTTTAATATGACATAACAGTCTTTGCTGTGTGTGTGTGTGTGGTGTGTGTGTGTGAACCTGCTGTTTGAAGCTGATTGCTCACAGCACGCCACTTGCGACATGAAACATTTGAGTGTGCAAATGGAGAAAGTACAAATCATTATGTGTTGTTTTAACATGATGTCATCAACATCGTGTGTGCTGGGATGTAAGCAGTTTAAGTGTCAGCTTGTGTGCATGGATACGTACCAATTTTTGGCTTTCTTGGGCAGCCGCAAAGATGATTCTTGTCCAGTTATGGACTGATAATTGAGGTACGCAGTATGCACACATCAGGACAGTACGGAACACATTGGCTATATACGTAGGTGTCGCAGTGTGTGCAGGTACGGACCCTTGTCGGAGCCGCATGTAATTAGAATGCAGAGCATGTGTTAATCTTGCCGGTGTATTACTCGGTGTGATGTGGAGGTAAAGGGGGAAGGGAGGCAGACAACCTCGCCTGTCGAACACGTGGTACGTATGCACGTGTCGCTGAGCCGCTTTCTCATGCCTGCCGCAGAGTGAAGGGAAATAAAAATGGTGGCAGTGGAGTATGGAGGCTACATGACTGAATAAGTCATGCGTCCCCGCTGAGCCAACCCATCCCTGCTGCCAGAGATACATACATACATGCAGAGAGCGCAAGTTGTGTACATGAATTTGTGTGTGTGTGTGTGTGTATGTGTGAGAGAGAGAGAGAGAGAGAGAGAGAGAGAGAGAGAGAGAGAGAGAGGGAGAGGGAGGGAGGGAGAGGGAGGGAGAGGGAGAGGGAGAAGGGAAAAAAGAAGAAGCGGAGGACCAGAGGGTTTCTCTGTGTGAATCAGAGGGTAATGTTGCCCTATAGATTGTAGAGGACAAAGGAAGGGTATTCAGTCCTTAGTGAACAGACTCAGAGAAGGAAATGGGACGCGCTCGCAATCAGGTGGTTTTCCATTTTCGCCCTCACTTTCCTGCAAACCTCTGTTCCCACATTAGTCATGCTGTTTTTCCCACTGATGGTCCCTCAGGGATGATACATTTTTATTGCTGTGGATTGAATGCCACCCTCCTCATGATCTAACAAATGGTCCAGCACTGTGTGTGTGTGTGTGTGTGTGTGTGTGTGTGTGTGTGTGTGTGTGTGTGTGTGTGTGTGTGTGTGTGTGTGTGTGTGTGTGTGTGTGGCGAGCAGCATTCAGGGTCCTCGCCCTCAGACACTGTACTACAGTCCAGCCTGAAGTGGACGACATGTTCCACAGGCTGTAAATCCTCCGTCCTGCTTTGGGTGTGGCAGATGATTCCGTGATGCAGTCGTCAGCTGCATGATTTTATAGAGGTGCAGCCGCAGAGCCAATTAGCAAATGGATTGTGTGCGAATGAGTCAGAGAGGAAAGAAAGAGAGGACAGAAGGAGGCATATATGTTTGAGTGTGAGACAAAGGTTCAGGGTTTGTAGCTGTTAAGTGATATGTGATTGTTATAATAGAGAATCGGAGAACCTACATATCAGCTGTTCTATTTTAAGACATAAGCTGAACATATGTATATATAACAATATTGTGACCCCTTTTAAATATTCCCTTTTTTAATTGTTTCAACTCTTAGCTCTCTAACAAATGTACTTCATTATTATGTACATATCTACCTACGTGATTGATATAGCTTTAAGTAATAGATATTGACTGCATTATTCATTATTGTGTCTCTAATATTTTGTAGTCTATAGAAATGGCTCTATTGATGCTGTGACTTCCTTTCTCCTTTGTTCTACCAAACAGACACACTTGAATATTAAACAGACATCTAAGAGTTTTGTAGTTCAGAGTAGAGTTAAGTTTTTGATTAAAACTAGAGACTGAAATGGTCGCAGTGACAGAAAATGATGGATAGGGAGATGTGTAATTTGCACCTATCTCACATATTATATGGGATGTGAGATTTTACACCCTCACTATATAGTAGAGCTGCAACCATTAGATAAAAAGATTAGTCGGTGCACAGAAAAATTGTTTAATTGCCTAAGTCATTTTTCTACATAGTGATTATTCTGTTTGAAATATTTGCAGGGCAGTAAATGAGCGGCTCATCAGGTTTAGGTGGAACATAGAGCGCCGGGGGGTGCACTTCCTGCTTTGCTGCTGCTGCCGAGCAGGCAGACACCACTGTGGCTTAGGGCTGCCACAGTGAGCTCCTATCGTCCCATAAAGATACATTAGCAAAAGGATGATCACATTAAGAGAGGAGGGCTCTTATCAGGTTCATTTAACAGTAAAAGTGTCCAAAGTGCCCTTAGTCACATGGCTGTATCCTTCCTGAGAGGCCACTCTAACCAGGGTGGAGGACCTGCCTCCATATTTCTGGTGCTTAATTATCACAGCATCATCTTTAATCTGCTGCTCATCTTGAGAGGAGGGAGGGCCTCCCACCATTGTGTGCTGTCTTTGCTGCAGGGAAGATGTCTGCCTGCATGCTTGCTTAGCTCCTGCTTACTCATTTGCCCCTTTCATGGTGCATCTCATTATTTAAATCAGAGCCCGAGTCTTCTTGTATCGCAACAAAAGTGGCACCAGCAGGCAACCCTGCTTTCACACACAGCAATCCTTACCCCAAAGATCGAGGAAATGTGTAGCTGCAATAAAGCTCAAATGTTATTAATGATCCTCAGGCGCCTACGGCAAACTTTAAGTATTCCACTGTGTGTCTCTGTGCCTGGAGCAACTGACCGTAATCAGATGTTTCAGCTCCAGTGCATTTCTGGCCTCCCTGTCCAACATTTGTTTGAACCCTGATTTGTAGTGTTGTTTCTATCGACGGGCCTGTGGTGAAATATAAACAATAAACACAGCTCCCTTCTAAACTGCCCACTGAGTTAAAGTAGCGTCATTTAAAGACTACAAGTCTTCTCTGTCATTCAAGCTGAGTTTAATTAAAGAATCGAAGGATGCTTAAAATTATTCAAGCATCAATGCATCACTGTGTTCAGGCATTGTCACCATGGCCAAGTGTTGTTAAACAACGTCTTATCTCATAACACAAGATCTTTTTTTACTGGTCTTAATACTGCAATAGGCTTTTGTCTGTGCAGACTGCCGTCTTTGATAAGCAAGAAGAAGACATTGATATAAGATAATGTGTAATCGGATGAATATTGTGTGTCCCCTCTGTCACATCTCTTGGTCTCTATCTCCCTCTCTCCTCTTTCTTCCTCAGCGGCCTGGTTCATTTCCAGCGCTCTCTAAAGTAGTCCTGCCTTTTTGGATTATCCATCTTCCCTTCATCAGACAGATTATTGTAAAATGGTCTCTCTGAATATCCCCTCCTCAGCATAATTCATCTCTAATGCTAGGTGCTATCTTATATCTTATAAATCTGCCCATTCTCCTTTCCCTGTAATTATTTTCTTATCTTCTACTCTCTAATTCAGGCACCACACAGACTCAAACATTCTTTTTCAAGAGTTTAGTCTCATTTTACCTTTTAACATCTTGTTCACTGGCGAACAATTTTAGGCTTAATGTTTTAACATCTCCTTCAACATTTCCCAAATTAAGTTTAGGACTTAGAGAATGTTATGTTGAATACATTTCAGTAACACGTTCTATTACTGTGCAAGTGTTTATAATGCATTATAATCATTCTTATAATGTCTGAGAATCTGTTTATAGCACTGTAGAATTATAGTTATAAACACTAGTTCATAATGCTTTATAACAATAATCATAGCATGAATACAAACATAAATCATTTTATAATGACTAAGGTCAAGTATCACAATAGTGAAATGATTTGTAAGCCCATATCTTAAATGCATTATAAATATACTTATCATGCATTACATTAAAACATTTTTCAACTATGAGCATTTTAATACACTATGATCCTGCAAAACCAGTAATTATGAAGTATTATGATACTTTTTGTCAACATTTATGAGTGCGTATCACTATAGTTGGACAGCAGATGATAACGCAATACAAGTATGTTTATAATGCGTTATAGACACACGGTGTTTTTTGCTCGGACTAAACCGTCGGATTGAAGACATTAATATTTTTGTTCAATGATAATCAGCGTCCCTATAAGAAATTGACACATTTACGAGAACATTTCCTCATCATCATCTTCCTCTCTGATTTTCCAGTAAATACAGGCAGCTCCAAACACAAGAAATCAATGTGTCACCGATGAGTCTGTTCGTGGTTTTCCATAGCCAGATGTTTATGGGTTTTAGTTTAGCAAAACTGCATCGACATGATCCAACAACCTCAGTATGAGTAACACCTTTCACTACCCCAAAGCCAATTCTAAATGGTGCGGATCAGCTGTAAAAGCTTCTTTGAACTTCTGACGTGAACACACCCCAATTGTGTTGCCACCCGTTGCTCCCTGGCTCTAATCTTATTTCATGTTACCAAAGCGTATTCCTTGACATTTGCCAGGCTGTGGATGGCACGCACTACTGCATTGCTCTTACACAATGAGTGCTTTTAACACAGCACCAAGGTTCCAGCAAGGGGGATTTGGAAAAGTTATTTTTGTTCTCCTTTCAGTATTAAAGATTAACATGTTCCCAGCCATCTTCACTCTCCGCTCTCTTTCTGCCAGTACTAGCTCAATTCTTTATTTAGAAACAGGCAGTTAGTGTAGCGCGGGCTCAGGAGATTGCACACCACAGTTTTGTCAGGACTACTAGATGTAGGTTACTTCACTCAGATGTGACGTAGAAGCCAGCTTCTGGGACAGGCGGGCAGCCAGAGCAGGCCAGCTGATGCATACTGCCCCAAGTGTAGACAGGAGATCAGGGACAGGGTCGACTGGGGTTGTGATGCCTCTCTGGGGTCCGTTGTGACTCCTCCCGAACTGCTTCTCTTCTTCGTCCCTCAGGGGAGTTTGTCATGGGGCTGAGTGAGCTGGGCCTCAGACACTGTTGATGTTGCCACACTAAAGACAGAACTGATTTATTTGCACATTCCTCACAACATGCTAGTTGCTCATTCTCTGTTAAAATGATTCAATCCATCCAATTATTTATAAGCACCTTTCATACAGGGTAGTGCAATTCAAACAACCAATTTGGTACTGCACACAAGAAAGTAAAATGAAATAATAAAACCATTCAAATAAATAAAAGACAACAAATATAACAGATAATAGGGAGAAAAAAACACATTTGAAACATTAATACATACAGATTCCTGAAAGGCTTTTGTGCTGCAAATACAAGTGTCGAGCCGCAGGACCCGATGGGCCGCCTTGGTTCATACCAATGGTTCATACATTGCAAGCATGCCAGACAAATAGGCAGGTGTAGTGCTTTGAAAACATGTCAACATTTTGTTTTAAATCAATCTAAAAACTGACAGGTAACCAATGTAAGGACTTTTAAATAGCTGTTATGTGTTCTCGCCTTCTGGTCTGAGTTTTGAATCAATAATAATGAAGGGTGTCAGTCTGCCCTCTTGACTTTGAAGGTGTAATCTTTAGTGATGGTTTCCCTGTGTGAACATGTTTACTCGTTGCATTTGGCCTGATGCCAAATCTGGGAAAGACTATTTAGGTCAGGGCCTATTAGGAGCGGCCTATCCTCTCCTTATCCCTCCATGTATTGTTTTTTAATCTTGCAATCTTGCCCATGTTTGTTCTGTTTCTGAGAGTATCCTCTGGCGGTAGAAGTGACTAACGGATGACACAACAAACTCATGCTACCTGTCACAACCAGTCTGAGACACTTCTAAAATAGGGCTGAGCGCCACATGGTCAGGGACAGACCTGATGTTGACCCTGAGCCGTAGCGTGACAACTCAAACGCTTCAGTCACCTTCAATTACTCATAATCCTCTTTTATTGTAAACAAGGAAATCACCCTCTTATTAAGCTCATTAAATAAGTCTGTCTCATGGGGATGTTGAATGATAGTACGAGTAATCCTAGATTAGACCAGTGGAGAAATATTCATGATTTGAAAAGATTCCAACTTAGTCGGCATTGTTGTCCCAGATCTCTGTGCATCACAGTATTTATTAACCTTCTTCTTTGTGTTTATTTATTCAGGCCTACAGCTGGCCCGTCAGCATCATCTCGCCCTGCCACAGGCTCAACCCGGCCATCCACTGCCAGCACAACCAAGAGCTCCCCAGCTACAGCCAAAACTGCCACCCCGAAAACCTCCTCCACCCCCTCCAAGCCTGCTGCATCCAGACTAACCTCCACTACTCCCTCTGGTGGAAAACCTCCGGCATCACAAACCCCCAGGAACATAACCCCCGTGAAAAAAGGTAAAAATAATAATATAACCATTTTTAATTTGCTTTGTATTATGATATGTTGTAGTTTTGTTCAAATATATAATTATTTAACCATTCCTTGTGCTGTGTTCCCCCCCCCCCCCAGATGTTACCAAACCAGCCACACCAGCATCCAAAAAGCCTGCAGAATCCCCCCTTACCCGCCCTTCCTCCACAACAAAGTCAGCAAAACCTGAGACCCCCAAATCAGCCTCCAAATCAGACGTCACCGCCAAAAAACCTACTGCCAGTAAGGCCGCGGACACAAAGACACCTATCCGCTCCAAAACAGACAGTAAGCCCACACCTTCCAAGGATGCCTCCAAGACCCCTGGCTCCAGAACAGCTGGAGTCAAGAACTCCGCCCCCAAGAAAACTGTGGGCAGCAGCACTCCGACTCCAGTGAAACGAGGCCCCAAAGCTGCATTTGAAGCAGATCCTGGAAAGGAAATTGCCGCTGCTGTAGCGGCCGCTGCTGCTGCCGCTGCAGCTATCGCTACTGCGGCGGCTGTCATTGCTGGGCCAGAGGAACCAGAACCAGCTGTGGCGCCATCTGTTGCAGATGCACCACAACTGATCTCAAGCCAGACAGAAGCAGTACAAGAAAAAACTTCAGACCCCACACCAGAACCAGTCTCTTCACCAGTGTTAGAACTAACACCAGAACCTGTGCGGGAACTGACACCAGAACCTGTGCGGGAACTAACACCAGAACCTGTGCGGGAACTGACACCAGAACCTGTGCGGGAACTAACACCAGAACCTGTGCGGGAACTGACACCAGAACCTGTGCGGGAACTAACACCAGAACCTGTGCGGGATCTGACACCGGAACCTGAACAAGAACCAAGTCCAGTCCAAGTACGGGAAACATCTCCAGAGCCCCTCCCAGAACCATTGTCAGACCCAGATCTGGGAGCTGAACCAGTCCATGAAGCAGCCTCCGTTGTTCAGCTATCAGCTCAACTGGACCTCTTCAAATTTGAGGAGTCGGCCAAAGACTCTTCCCTGGGAACTACTGTCATGTCTCCTCCTTGTTCCCCACCAGGCCTCGTTTCTCCCACCAGAGAGCCACAGAACGCCTCTTCTCTGCTGGACATGCATGTCCAGTCTGATCTCATGGACAGGAACCAGGACCTGGCTCACTTTGCTCCCCAAAGCCTAGTCAATTCAATGGACTTCCACACAGAGGAGGAAAAGGAGAATAAAGACCAGTTTGAGGCACAGAAGTCAAGGGAAGAGGAGGGGGAGGAGGATGAAGAGGAGGATGAAGAAGAAGAGAAAGAGAACCTGTTCATGCCTACCTTCAAAGCTCCATCAGCAGAGACCTTCAACATGATGGCACAACCTCACGTGTTGGGGGCCTCGCCCATGGATGATTTCACCCCCAGGGACCTGCTCTCCCCTCATGAAAAGGAGGAAGCGGTGGAAAAAGCTGATGAGGAGATAAATGAGGATGATGAGGAGGAGGAGGATGAAGATGAGGAGCAGAGGAGACTTGGCCACCAGCCTTCATCCCTGGTCACCGACATGAGCACGTCTCAGCCCTCCGAGGAGTTCCAAGTGAGGTCCTCCGCCTTTGGTGGTTCTGTGGGGTGGCAAGGCGACGACCTGCTGTCCGGAATGGACTCTGAGGACGTGAGCAGCTGCACCAGCAGTCGGCAGCAGGGCGTGTCCGACCTCAGCAGCACCCAGCACACTGCGCTACTGGAAGGCACCCAGAGCTCAGACGCCCTGGTCGACTCGAGCCTTCTCATGGGTTCTCCCAACGTGGAAACTCTGGCTAACGAGGAGGAGGAAGACGAGGACGAAGAGGACGAGCGAGTGGACGATATGGACCTGAGTTCAGAGAGAGTCGAGGAGCAACACAAAGTGTTGCTGCAGCAAGAGCAAGATGAGGACGAGGATGAAGACGTGGAGATGCACAGTGAAGGAGTGACAGAGAGCTGCGGGAATGTAGATGAAGATGACTTTAACGAGGAAGAGCGCTTAGACAACCTAAATCGCTCCGCTCCTCCGCCTTGCACGCCCCCTACCTCCTCCTGGGGCCAAACCATCCCCTTCTGTGATACCTGGGCTCAACCGACCTCACTGCTCTCCGTCTCCTCCCCCAGCCCTCTATCTGACCGCGGTGCAGCTGAATCTGAAACGCCCATCCTGTCTCCTGCCCATGCACACTTGGACAGCAGTGCCCCTTGCTTTGCTCCTCAGTCAGAGCAAGAGCCCGGGCAGCATCTGTCAGCCCACGAGGAGGTGAAGATCTCAGCAGATGAGGAGGCTCATGCCTTGTTTGCTGCCCCAGCTGGAGGCATGTCCCAGCCCAGCACTGCTGCGGCTGCCCATAGCAGTAGTGAGACAAGCACGCCAGAGGAACTCCGTGACTACGACAGCAGCTCTGGGGTGGAGTCCCGCTCTGACAAACAGCAGACCCCAGTGCCTGCTTCACACCAACCTGACATGGAGCAGGACCTGGGAATTCACTTAGAGAAAGGCGATGGAGAAGAGGAGGAAGCTGAGACGCTCCCTGCCGATGAAGTCCTAGGAACGGGACCCCCAACTGCTCCAGCATCCGCCCCGTCCTCTCCCTCCACCTCAGGAGATGAGGCCAGCGACACTGAGGGCGAGATGCAAATAAACGACCCAGACGCACCGCCGATGATGGACGAGAGTGCCGGATTTGAAAGCCCCCCTCCCACCTGCAGTCTGCCCGCTCTTGATGAGGACGAGGAGGTGGGGGGGACACCTGCCGGAGACGGCGAAGAGGACGGAGGCGGGACCACCCCTCAGTCAGCCAACTCTGTTGCGTCTTACGGCTTCGACTGCACCACATCCAACTCCAACGCCCACTCCATGGCTGAGAGCTGTGGGAAGAGCCCGGGAATCTTCTCCCTGGAGAACGAGGATCAGCTGCCAGAGGAGGCCAAGGACCCCTCCCTCATCAAGGAGCTGACCCTGCCATCAGCCGCTGCTGCCGCCCAGGCGGAGGACCTGCTCGGCAGACCCGTGGACCTGATGCCCTTTGGCTACCGAGGAGACAACCAGCCGGGCAGTCTAGATGAGCACCACTACATGCTGGGGGGAAAGATCGCAGCAGACCACCTGGAGGAGGTCGACCCGTTGGAGCCCAGTCACCACATGGGGGACATGGAATCTGGAGACACCGGCGACCAGCCACCCTACTACTCTACCATATGTGATAAGACTGATAGTTTTCTGGCAGGTAATGTATAAGTCGCTCCTATTACCCCCTGGAATGCACCTTTTCCCCGCAACCCTCCCCGTTACCTGTTGTTTGTTTTCTCTCCAGTTGGGTTAGAAGGCTTAGAAAAAGAAAAAAAAAGAAGAGCAAGATTGTAGGAAAAGATTTTAAAAAATGAACAAAGGAGATGGAAAAAAAAATGACTGTAGCAATTTTTAAATGAAGCCTCCCTCTTTCATACTGTTATGGTCATGGTTATGAGTGTACGGCGTATACTCCTTTATGTACAATAGCTACTACCATTTTCTAGTAGAATGTTCTTTTTAAGTAACACTGCATATCCTGTAGCCCCTGATGGGGTATTGACTGATTGGTCCACTGGGACTGAGCTTTTAAACCGAGGAAAAAAAAGAAAAAAAAACACAGACGGAATGAAATGGACTCATTGTATATTTATCCTACTGTTTTTACCGAACAAGTGTCAAGTTTTTTTGTATTTGCTTATTTGTTTTTTCTGTTGAAACCTGGTCCTCCCTACCCTGTGTACACACGCTTCATGTTCAACAGCACCATAGCGATAGTCCCATGCTCCTTTTAAAAAGTTTGTGTCTCAAGACTTTTAGCTATCAAAATAAAGGCTAGATATTAACACGGCAGATTTGTTTGAGTTAGGTGTGGGAGTATTAGATTGCAGTTGGTGAAGTTTTTAATGTGTGCTTCAAGAGGCTCTACGCTCTTTGCATAGGTTGTTAAGGTATATAACGTGCAGTCACGTACAGTATGTGTTTCAGGCATTGGTTTAAGTGGCTAAGCTTCAAGCCTCAGTTAGCTGATCATTCGTGTTCCAGAAGAGACTAACAACTAGCCTTTTATTTGTGATGAGACCCTGCATTGTCCTACATTGCTATCACAGTTGAGCTTTACACTCATAGTGAGCGTTTGGTTTACTATTTCAACAGTATATTGCATGTTTAACTAACATAAAGACTATGTACTACCTTGAATTTGAAACAATTCTACACTAGACATGTTCATCAATGAATGGTTCACTAGGTTATCTTTCAAAATTCCATTAAAACATCATTGCAAGGCATTTTGTTCCTGTTTCTTATTTTCCCTATGGATCCAGCATGCTTGAACTTACTGTCCTCGTGTTCGAGTCGCTGTGTATTTGTATGTCTACACAAATAATTTCCCATGGCATCTCCTACTCTTCACCATGGGAATAACCGGTAAACAGGAAGTGATGCATCATTGTACAATGGTGTTGCATATAAAATGGAATTTTGGTCGAATCAAAAAGGTGATCACAATGTTGTCCCTGTGCCCTGTTCTCCAGCATGCTTATGCCTTCATGACATTTTCAGATTCTACACAAGCTGGCCAGGTGGCGCTCACTTAAAGGTACCCTGTGGAGGTTTCATCAAAACGCATTGCGTGTACTCTTGAGGTTTAACAGACCCGTTGAATGTATTTCCCTTCTCATATAACACTTTATTAGCTGAATATAACATTTTAATCCTACGTTCTCTACATCCATGTCTGCTATTATGCAGTCTGTTGGTGCTTTATCGCCACCAACAGTCAGTCAGAGGTACGGCTGTACCGAATGTCATTTTTATACATTCGAAACATCTATTTAGGTACTCGAATGAAGCTTTGAATATATGTCGGCCTATTTCATGTAGACATCACGCAAAAAAAAGAAATAAAAATCGGATTCAATGAGCTAGTCTTTTTATTTTATTAAATCAACTCGTCAGTTTCGTCAATGCTACATGTAAGTGCGGACTGAGCGCCGTGACCCTCGCTGAGTGTGGTTGTGACTGAGATCGAGGGGAAGAGAAGCTGCTTTGTCCCCTGCCTGCCCGAACCAGTCATATGTTCTAGTAAACTTACCCAAACCCGCTCGACCTGCGCATCACTATTATGCAGCCACCAATGGAATCTAATTATACAAATACATTTTAGCCTAATCTTTATCTGTATCTGTGCAGAAATACCGACTTTAAACAGAATGAATAGTAGAGCTGCAACAATTAGTCGACTAAACGATTAGTCCATCGACAGAAGAATTATCGCCAACTGTTTTGATGATCGATTAACCGTAAGTAATTTTTCCTGCATAAATCTCATAAAACCAGAAGCCCACATACTTACGCAAAGAAAACAGACACAAAAGTAAAAACATTGCTCCATAGCACTAGTACTAAACTTCACAGGGTACCTTTTAACAGCAATTAAGCAGGAAATGTTCTTACACACGTTTAAACACTCAAACAGGGGAATGTTCCACACACACATTCAGCACATTGACAAACATACACACAGATGTACTGAAACAGCCCGTCTTTGTACAAGCCACTTGAAAGCATCTGAATGTTGACGCTCAAGAAGACCAAACACGTTTGACCCTTTTGTGCCTTTTTCCTCTGACCTGCCCGCTCCTCATCCAAACCCTGACATGGAAAAAAAAACGTACCAGACGCCTTGTATCAAACCCTCACACACCCCTTTGAAAGTCTTCTAAATTGTTAATCTATTCATGAGACTCTTAAGTCCAGTTTCAGGTTTGTGTTTTGGGACATCACTGCTTTCCTTTTGACAATATACAGTTAGATAGAGGCACCTGAAATAAGGCGTCAGCATCATTTTCATGACTTGGTGATTAGTCATGGCAATACACAAGTACATTTTATACCATACATTACTTTAGTATTGTCGATGTGATGTTTTTGTTGGTCTAGTCCTCCATGTTTTCATTTGTCTCTTCATATACCTGTTGTCTGTATGTACTGTGTGTTTATATGACTGCTGTGTTGCATGATAACCAACGTATTGAAAGATGACAAAGCAGCAATGAGTGTGGAATACCTGTTTACTATAGTTTACATTAATAAAGCAATCAAAGGAATATATGGTCATATTAAAGAATATGCAACTTTAGAGAGAAAACATCATGCAGTAACTACCTTATGATTTGTAGAAACTGTATATTTATTCCTGTGTCATGGATGTCACTTTATTTTGAGAGCCCCATTCTTTTTTCGTTACACCTTCGCCCTCTTGTCAAATCTCTCCTGAACCCTCTTCTTCCTGGTCCCTGTTGTTGTACCACCCGTTCTGTTTGATGCATGCATCTCTAATGGATGCACCAAGTGATCTTGACTGTCTCACAGGAGACGAGAAGACGGATGAAGTGGATGAAGATCACAAGCTGCAATCACACTCGCAGGAAGACAACCGGAACCAGAACCACACTACCGCTGATCCTATAGCCAACGGCCACTACTTGGCATTGGTCCCAGGCAACAGGAGGCCCATTGATCCGACTGTTGCGGCGCATTTCGCCAACATCGCACCCCCTTCTCCTTTGATAGAGGCCAGCGTTGACAGTCGCACCGGCGGTGAACAGTTAAGGAGGCTGGAGCAGCACCAAGAGAAGCTGAGAGAGATGCACCACCGTCAAGAACAGGAGAGGCAGAAGAAGCAGTGGCTGGAGGAGGAGCGGCTGAGGCTGGAGCAGCAGAAGCAGCTGGAGAAGCAGCGCAGGGAGCTCCTCCAGCTGCAGCTTCAACAGCAGCAGCAGGAGCACCGGCACCGCAGGCAGGTTCTGCAGTGGCAGCTGGAGTTGGAGCAGCAGTACCGCATGCAGCAGAAACAGGTCCAACAACAGCAGCAGCTGAGGAGGAGCCCGACTGGAGTCATGCTGTCCCCATCCTCGGGGCTCTGCACCATCTATGAAGCCATGGAAACCAGCGACGAAGAGGACGGGGAGCAGAACAGGAACATGCAGGTGGCAGGCAAGAGGGTGCCGTCCTCCCACAGCGCCACACAGGATTTCCAGAGGCAGCTACGTCCGGTGCCTCCACAAGACCTGGAATGGAACAAGAAGGTGGACATGGTGCAGCAGCTCATCAACCAGACCTTGATGCTGTCTGGAGATGGAGGCTGCCCTCCTCTCCTCCTCCTCCCTGTGGGGTCAGGGGGCACCTTAAGCCCCTTGGAGAGCAGCATGTGGCCCGACCTGCTGCCTCAGCACAGCCCTCCTGCCGCTACAGTCACCTCCGTCAGCAGCTACTCCCCGGACAGCCGGGGCAGCTCTCCGCCTGGAGACTGGACTGTGGTGGAGGTGGAGACCCAGCACTGAAGACAACTAATCAACAAGTTGATCAACCGATGAACAAATCGATTAAAGGAATAGTTCATCATTTTTGGGAAATACAACATGCAGTAGTTGCTTTCTCACAGAGTCAGCATGGAAGAGGAATGATACCACTCTGTTGTCTGTGGCGCCGGTTAGCTTAACACAAAGACTGGAAACATGAGCAGTTAGCCCTCTGTACAAAGGTAACCAAATCAACCAACCATCACCTCACTAACGCTCACTCATTACCATGTTAAATATCATTTGTGCAATAGCCCTACGTACAAAAAACGACAATTCACCTTTTCCAGCAAACATTTATGGAGCGTTTGCTAGGCAACCGGCAGAGACTCCAGGGAGTTACTGGAAAAAGGGATGTGTCTCAATGGTAACCCTCGATTTGCCTTCGAGATTGACTAATGGTTAAGGTTTGGTAGATTGCCGGGCAGAGAGTCTCGTGAGAGTTCTCGCAAAGTTTAGCAAATCGAGGGTTTCCATTTTGGCCTGTAGCCTACCCCTCGTAAAATCCCTTTTAAAGTTTTTACACTTTGTTAGCTTTGTACAGAGCCAGGCTAGCCGTGTCCAGTCTTTATGCTAAGCTAACCGGCTGCTTGCCATAGCTTCATATTTAATGAGCAGACGCGAGAGACACAATCATCTCACCTAACTCTCTGCCAGATAGCGAATGAGCATATTTCATTACTGATTACTTTGATTATGCGTACATCCTAAGACTAAAATTAAGTGACAGATTTTTTATTTATATTGGAAGAAAATAACATTCTTACAATGCAGTCGTATCTGAAGCCATACAGGAATTTCAATGATACAAGTTGTGATGACTTCACAAAGGTTTTAATCCCTTATTCTTATCAGAACAAATAAGCTGTAGACGCACCGTGTCATTAATTCATGTTATCCGGACATGCACATCACATACTGTAGCCTCGCATTAGAGCGTGTTTCCTTACCAGAAGCACTTAATAGCACTCCTCGGATGTCTTACTCTGAAACACTGTAACCGTTTTAGAAACGCTTTGTCATGTGTTGTGTGGGGCTGTGCTCCACTGTAGACTCTTCTCTTTTTTATGACCTAATATTGGTCACCCTCTCAAATGAGAGATTGAGCTATGACAAATTGCACTTGTTTTTTCTTCTATTTATTGTGTAGGTCAAAGTATTTATACGGGTAAGTGGCAGTACTGTTAATAGATTTACATGTTTGTGGACTTACGAACCTCAAAATCCTCAGAGTGAAGTGAAAAAATATTTGAAACAACATATTTGTGCGTCAAATAGGAGTGATGCTGTGATATAACCTCCCCCCCTCCCTCGCACATCCACCAGTCTCCCAGTCTGGTCAGTAAATGTTACTGTGACTTCACTGGACAACCATGTTTTCATGGACCTAATAGAGTCGTCAGTCATGGAGGAAGAGGCGGTGTGAGAGAGAAGAAGGCTCTCCTTGTGCTGCGAGGGGAGGGAAGGTTAGGAGGGTGCTGCACTGGGTGGGGGTAAGGGTGCTGGTGGTGGGAGGGGGGTGTAGTTGTTGTCTTCCCTCTCACATTCCAAAGTTGAAAGCTCATTTCCTGGGTCGACCAGTATTCATGGAGTCTCCGAGGTTACCGATGATGTCATGGTGGGAGAGAAAGGAGGATGTCTGAGATGAGACAATGCATCGCTCTGGCAACCAGTCGGGGGGAGGATGAGGTAGTTGAGTACCAACACTCAGCCCGTGCTCTTTGCTTATGTGTTCACTTTCACATAAAACTGTTTTTATTTTCCTACAAATTCTCCATATATGTTTGCTCTTGTGATTTGTGCACTATATCAGAAACATGCTTGATAATTATGACGGGAAAAATCACTTCATCAGGATATCTCATATCAAATATTGATTTTAAATGTCTCGCGTGCAGAAAAGAAGCACCTGTGTCTGTGTCTGTGTCTTTGTGTCTGTAGAGGTAGGCGAGGCCAGTGGGAGAAATGAAAAACAACACCGCCACCTGTTGGCTGCATGAGAGAGACACTAACATGTTCAGCACAACGTCACCATGACGTTAACTTCCAACCCACCGTCAGATCTGTGTTTTCTATTCAGATCTAATGCCCTTTACTGTTCTGCACTGCTACTATAAGTACAATGCACACTTTTATATGAAACGGGTTAGGGTTAGGGTTAGGGTTTTATATGTTTTGTCAAATTATGGAAACAGTTCATGTAGCCACTGCTGCTGCTATGCTGCTATATATTATCATATCTAAGAGTTTTTACTACTTTATCACGACTTATAACCTTTACATATGAGCAAGCACAACTAACAATAATAATGCATGCATTTATAAGTACCTGTGTGTATCTATAGTGCCTCAAGTTCCTTTACATTGATATTTTGTGTAACTTTGTCATTAAATTCCCTATATTACAATTATTATACAATTTAAGTGTTTACATTTTTAATAGTTTAATATCTGTTTTATGAATATTTGTCATCATCTTCTTTTGTATTGCAGAAACGTTTTGTGGTGTTTTTGTGCCGGTGGCCAAATCAATTTCAGTATGAAATGTGAAACATCACCGCTTCCGAACTATGAAATAAATTGATTTGAAATCTGTCGTCCATGTTTGTGTTGTTGTGCTTATGTCAGGCCTTTACTCTTCACTTTATATGGAAGAAATGAGATGCAGAACCTCAGATACATTAGATACATTAGATGTATGTAGCACTTTACAAAATAACTCTCACAAAGTCATTTACAAGAAGAACAGAGTAGCCCTCCTGCTGTCAGGACTATTGCCATGTATAAAGACAATAACATTGAAAAGAACAGGTGTTACGCATGTAAACAGGTTATTTTCCACAGGACCTTTAATAAAGAAAGGAAAAGGTGACGGATTTACTGCTGTCTTTCGCTGTTCCTTAATGACAAGTGTCCAGTGGTGGAAAGTAACTAAACTAAAGTAATGTATTTAAAACCCTATACCTCACTGGGGACATTTTGGCTTCTTCATTTTTTTTACCATTTTGGCTGTGGGTTTATTTTTTATTTCATTTTGGAAGTTCAACCTCAGCTTCTATAATTAGTCTATAATAAACTGTGTAGCCAAAACACAAATACAGACAGTGAGACCCTTGAGGACAAAAATGTCTCCATTAAAACCCATTAAAACCACAGTCGTTGATCCCACGGCCATTACATCTTAAAATCCTTCTATTATATCAGGCTTTCAATCTAGAGCCCTGGCAGATAGCATATTTACCAGACAGTTACATGTTTTCCTATAGGGCACATGCATTTTTCATGGTTTCCTGCACAAAAAACTAAAATGCTTCATAATCAATGTTATGGCTTATAATTGACATTCCAGATTGTGAAATAAAATCCCCCCTATCATTTAGTATACAGTTTTACAAAATAAATACAAAACAACAGTGGAATTATGGCAACAAAGTGCCATTTAAAGGGTTACAATCAGAACATAATTTAATATTTGGTGGTTTTTCTTAAGAAATATAATGAATATAGTTCTTTTTATAGCAGTTTATGGAAGTTTAATTTATTTGTTTTTTTTAATCTGATTGCACAAAAATACAAATCCCAGACTTTGATCAAATAAAAAGATACATGCCACACAGAAAATAATTCTAATTTTGTGGTTGTTTCCATACAAACAACAGTGGCATTATGTTAACAAATTGACATTTAAAGGGTTAAAATTCCCAAAAATTAATGAATATTTGTTAATGATTAAGAAGTCTGAAGTTTATTAAAAGATTTAACTCAGTGAATGTGGAAAATAATGTTCATATGTCATTTTATGGCAGCGTTATCACTTAGGTTGCTTAATTACATTTCCCCCACCCTGCTGTTGGTTTTATAGCTGTTTGAGGGAAAACGTACCCTGTTGTTATTGTTATTAGTGCATAGAGCTTAGTAACATCACGTTACCGCTCACCCAGCCTCAACCTGACTCCAGGTCTCATCAGCGAGTTATTGAAAACACCTCTGTGGGTGTACTGGCCCTTTAAGTGCAATTGTGTACCGATACTATAGTACTTGAGTATTTCCATTTTCTACTACTGTCTACTACTACTCCACTACATTTCACAGGTAAATGTTGTACTTTTTACTCCTCTACATTTAGTTTTCATATTATGAGATTACACACAAAACATGTGCTAATGTTTTGAAGATGTCTTCTGTCTTGTTGGGACTCCTTGTCAGATGTCTAGGAGTTGTTAGCTGTTTCACCAAAGAGAGATTTCCACTCTAAATTTCTCCAATGTCTTCATTTAAAGGGAGGTTAGCTTTTGCTAATGCTAAAATGACACATTCAGAAGAGTGTCCTAAACTCAGCAAACTAACTGAGTAATGTCAGTTTAATACCATATCTATATAAAGTGTGCTTAGCAACAATAACCAAACCAAATAAAACCCTGTAGTGTTTTAAGTTGAGTGAGGGTGCGCTTTATTGCTCATGAGTTAATTTTGTTTGTTTGTAAGAGAAAAAATGTCTTATTTTTCTTTTAAAAGTTACAAAGTGTCACTTTAAATGACTGTTTAAGGCCCAAAGAGGTCCAATTAACCAATTACAAGCAAAGATTAGAGAAGCGTCCAAAAATGGTGTCAGATCTTTGCAACATCATTACTCGCTAAATACTAATGAACGACTTGTACTTATATTGGAGTATTTTAAGATTGTTGTATTGGTGTTTTTGGTTTTGTTTTTTTACATAAAAAAGGATCTTCTACTACTACTAAAACATTATTTGCTTTTGGATACTGACTTCCTTACATTCAGACATTGGGTGAAAGTTTACAGAGACATGTGTTGGGTGACAATGCTGACCCATCATCTGCCATTAACACACACTGAAACCAGTCTCCGTGAGCGTGCTGATCCAAAAAATCTCTGTGGAAAGTAATTACTGAAAGGAAAAACTGCTTTTGAAGGAGGTGTGAGCATTGATTTTTTTTAAAAGAAGGTTATCAAACGTCATGGTTCACTGTTATCTTCCCTACAAAAACACATTATGATAGATAATAAATTTGACAGCATCTAGTAGTATGTACTTTATGGGGTCAGAGGTCAATGAAATACGTTATTGTCTGATGAGGTATACTCATGAAATTGGGTTTGCAGACAGCATGACCAAGCACAAAAGAAAATACAGCAGAACAAAACGTATAAAGAAACCACATCAAACTTAACCAAATTGATTTTGTTAATAGTGTTAAGTTAAAGGGTCAAAGATGCTGCATCTTCAAGCTGCTCCTAAATAACCAGTACTGTCAGGGATGTAATTAGGCTCTCTGGGGGGAAACCCTTTCATTGACAGGGTAATGAATACATGAGTGAGTTAGTAAATTTGTTCCCCCTGCGTATGTTTTAGGGCGTTTCTTCCTTTTGTCTGTGAGATAATCCAGTGATACAGAGCTCATATTGTTGCTGCAGCCGTCTAATGCTTGGTAAATTCTTCTTGTGGTGGCCATAAGGCCTTCATTCATCCATCTATTGTAGTAACGTGCAGGCTGGTTGGGATTCCTCCCTGTGCTGATTTGCTGACAGCAGATGAGAACAAATGTGAGAGTTTGATATATAAATGTTGCACTTCACTTTTTTGAAAATTTAAAGACGCAATAAAGACGCACTCCTCTGCACATGGGCCCCCCAAGTGGGTTAATCAGCCCATGAAGTATCTGCATATTTCCCAAAAATGTTTAGCTTTCTTTTAGAATTCAAAGGCCATCTAACACATGTATGAATAAGCTGCACATTACCGTATATGGCCTCTATAAATTGGGAATACTTAAATTGACCATGTAAACTTCAGTAACAGTGGAGCTAACATATTTGTTATCTATCGTTAGCTTTCTGGGGCTACTTTACTGTTATGTTGAATGTGATCAACAGGTATCAGGTGCAAGCAGGAGGGCGCTCGGCTGCCGCAGAGATCTGCGCCCATTTACAGCTGAGTGCCTGCGTCAAGCTGGACTACAGGAAGCCACAATAACAGGACAGGAACGAATATATTGATTTCAAAATAAATAATAGGTTTCATCAGGTGTTACTGCGCAAATGACTGCCAAATTCATTTAAAACATCCAGACAGGATGCGTGTAGGTACAAAATATACTGACTTGTAATACTGTTTAACTGTACAGAGCTGCTCAACAGTAGGCTACATATTCACACATTTTACTTTCAGATACAACTAATGAGGGTGCATCTGAATAGAGCGTATATCCAAATTGGTTTTCAATTCGACTCCCAATCACACGCGACGATGTCTTGCCCACGGACACTAAAACACGTGGACAGGAGGACCTGGGATTCGAACCTCCAGCCCTGTGAATAGTGGACCAGCCGGTCAACTCCCTTGGAATAAGTTTGGTGCTTGTTAGCCTAATGATTCTACCACCACTGCCATTAAATAAACTGCATTTATTGTTACTAACTATTTGTTCTAACACTATGTCATGTATGTAATGTAATGTGTTATATTAATTAACCCACTGGAACCTCTCAGTTGTGTGTAACACGAGCGCCCTCTAGCGCGGCCCCTGCAGACTTGAGTAGTGCGCCCCAAACTCAGTTGTCAGTAGGCTGTCGCTAATGTTGTCAGGTAGCGCAGTTAAAATACTGTAATAATTAGTTATCGTCGGTAAAAATGTGTTTTATGTATGCTGTACGTTAAAGGGGACTTCCACGTGCCACAGCAAATGCTTCTGTGACTATGACTGTCGTGAGTAATTTGTTGTAATTTGTTGAGCACAAGATATCAGTGACTTTGCTAGCTTGATTGTTGCCGGTAGTTTTCTTAAGGATTCTCCGTGTTGTTGCTTGCTAACTAACCAACAGTTTAGCCACATTAATCATACAACTCAATGTTCTTATATATTTATGAAGTAACCCATTTCAGTGGTAAAACATGCAATGGCATGAATTGACACACAACGCAGCTTTTATTTTGAAGGCTGTAACCGGAAGTCACATTCTTTATTCTGAAACTGACTTAACATCTGTCCCCTCCTCCCCAGCATCGCTCACCGGCTCTAAGCTTTCCGCAGAGCCGAGCAGGAGTGCAGCGCCGCCGGGGAAGATGGCCTCAGTTTCCACTAATACGCAGAGCAGAGTTTGGTGGTGAATCCTGGAGGGTTTAGGGTTTCCTCACAGTGTTTTCCTCCCTGAACACGAGAAGATACCCTGTAGGAGAGGTCGCTTTTTGTCTACTACAGGACAGACTGCACTGCGTGATGCAGATCAGAGTCCAAGAGTTGACATCCTGCTGCCAGGAGGTGATGGTCTCCTCCTCTCTCCTCTGCTCACCTGCTCCTCTGTCGTGCCTCCAAACGTCACGGTGTTAACAATTTATTCATGGGCTCTTCGTGCAACTCGGTACATCAAACTGCGCATTCAACGGGACTGTTGAGTGTTTTTATTTTATTCTACAGGACATCTTATGTTGGACTGTTTGTATTCAATCCCTGGAGGAGTTCAACTGTAATGTCTACAATGATCTGACGGCTGTAAAGTGAGGCAAACATTAGCAGAAGTCACCTGTCGTCGCCATCTAATTGGCTGTCTGCGCGGCACATGATGGCCAATAACAACGAGCTACAAGTGAGTTTCCCAACTTTTGCTTTTTCATTACGAACTGTTTTAACGCTGCTATGTTAGGGTGCATATTAGATCTTAAAGTAATGCACTTGGGAAGTAAGGATTTCATGTGTGGGAAACATCGGGATATGTTTTAATTGATCTTGTTTATCTGTAGTGGTGGGAGGAGGTCTGTGACAGAAACACTGACGAGGGATAGTGTTCTCTGAAATGTTATTCCTGTGGTTTAGCATTGCACTTCCATAAGGTTGAGGCATTGGCAAAAGACAGCTTTTAACAAAAGAATAAGAAAAAAGATTAGTCTAAATTAAAGCTGAAAAAGGACAAGACAGCCTGACTTGTAGTCCTTAGAATGGGTCATGTTCCTAAAACGCTAGCTCCTACAGCTCCCATAATGCAATTCAATAGTATCTTCCATTACACCTTACATGCCTGATAAATGCCCACCTCATTCGAAGTGCACACACCAAATCTGTGTCATAGATCCGTTAGCAATTTGTATTCTTCACTGCCACATTCTCATCACTGGATTTAAGGTGGATCTGGGAAGGATGCTCACGTTTACTACTCGGGAGTTGCAGCACTCATGGACTCACAATATTTCGGCTTTACTCTAATCTTTCTTTAAGGGGTCACAATACAAATAGGGTTGGTAACTACAGGTTTAATTTTGAACAGTAAGCCACCATGTTTTTTAGTTTTTTAAACAACTTTGAATCTGAAAAGTAACTAGTAGATAAATCTTTCAAATAAATATAGTGGCGTAAAATCTTTTAAAGCAGCATACAAACGAGCATGGATAAACACTGTTTATTTCACAGCTAAAATCACCACCAGAGCCACTACTTCCTCTACAGCCTTGATACAGATTAGATTGATCAAATTAAATGCAATGATTTCCCATTTGTGACACCGTAGTTTCCCTCAGGTGGAGTCCGGGGTGAGTCATGGAAGGGCTCGAGGTGTTGAGTCTCAGGTCTAATTTAGAGGGGTTGGGTTACAGTTACCCTGGCCTAGTTGTCAGCCTGGCTCAGGACGGTGGAGGAACATTTGAAAAATTAAAGGCTGACTGTGCTGTGGAAATTGCTGTTAAAAATGTTAAATTCCATCAACTTAGTGCATATCTATGAAATTTAAATAAATAATTATAATGTGTTTAAATGTATGTTTGGTAGATGTGTGACGGCATACAATTACAACCACAACCCACTCATGTCTCCTGTATCTCTCTACAAACGTTAACCTGTGTGGGTTTGGTTTCATACAAGTTGTTCCAGCAGCAGAGCAACAAGTGTGAAGTATAATCAAGTCAAGTATTTCCCATTTCCTCAGAAATCCGCTTACTCACACGCCGTCCTTTACACAATCGATTGGACAATCTTTCACTGCTGAATCATTTGTTGTGAGTGAAAACTGGCTTCTTCAATGACAATAGGAGTTTCCCTGAACGGGGAAGGTGCCTCTAATGTTTCTTGGAAAGCTGCGCTGCCTATGTGGGCATGTTGATCATCAGTAACAGTTTTGCATATGGGCCATAGTGCACCAAAAGCCACTTTTACATCTTTACCACAGAAGATTGATCCTTTTTAAAAGCTTCCTGTAAATAAGGGCAGACCATTTACAGCAGTAGTCCAGCCATTTAGTGTTGCAACTCAAGAGCAGCTTTTGTTAGACTTTCCCTGCCGTCTTTCAAAAACCATGCTCATTTATCAGATTTGTATTCTCCTAACCTTAACCCCAGATGGCATCATCAGGGTTATTTTGTCAGACTATAAAAAGTTCCCACTAGAAGACATAATGTTTCACAGACTCTGTACTTCATCTCATTATAGGTAAACTGAACGTCAGATGTGAATTTCAGTGCACCTTTTTTAATACCTAATTATTTCCCAATATCTGTACGCTCACCATTATATTGCATCACTTACTAGTGATTGACTAGTGAGTCATTGAACTACAGTAGATCATGAGTCATAAACAGCACAATTAAATGTAGATTGCTTCTTCCCTGCTGCTAAATGTCTTTATGGCCTCATGACTGAATCTAGAACACCTCAATGATTGCCTGAGCTGCAATTGAGCAATTTCTGCCCGGTCTGATGCATTATGTGACGATGACGAGGGCTCAGCCATCATTACTCTAGTCCAGCAGACAGGCAGTGAGCAACAGCTGATTGAGATCAAGGGGCCACATTGAAAATGATGATGGGCTGAATTTGTCAGAGCGGACCGGGGAACCGCGGTGGGATGATTAAGCGATCGCCCTCTTCCCTTTTTATTTCCCCTGAATATCTAATCATTACTGTGCTGTTGCCGACGGACACTCATCCTATTGGAGGTCATGATTGCTGGGCTCACAGAGGAAAACAACTGAAATGACCGTCTCTTCCTCGCTCCTCTCCCTATGTTAAAAAACACATTATCCTCATATGCACAGAAGGAGGCCATCAGCGTAGTTTAGCTCAACTATTACTGTTTTTCGGCCCTCTCTCTCTTGTTTGCTGCTCCTGCATTGATGTTGGGCCTCCTTCTCCTTTTAGAGGGCTTCAAGGAATGTAAATCAAGTCTCCTGCTGAGGATGTGAGCTCTGCCCTGAGCCGATAACAGAACATACACTTTGAGGTAGCTATATACTCTGCAGATGCCCTCTCATGAATTCTTTATTTCGGTTGGTTTCCTGTAGTTATTATCTATAAGAGTCAGAGGAGCTGCTACTTCTTTTTTCAGCGGTGAGGAGCAAAGGCAACTCTTTCAATTCCTGACTAAATTACTTTTTTATTGATCATCCAAGAGAGTGGGGGCAGCTTGGTCCATTTCTTTAATGGCATCTGAAGACTTTCAAGCCGAGTCATGTGAAGAATCAATACTGGCCGAGGTCTGTTGATGGTCTCACATGTGTTATAATGCACTGGGATATCTTGCATCACACGCACCATAATGTGTGTCTCCAGCTGCCACTGCTATGGATAATAGGATTAGGATGGTGGACTTCACTGTGTGTCTGACCTCCTACGAGGGTAGCATTAGTTCACCCACACAGACTCACACACACACACGCACATAAACAACCCCCCAACAACAGTCCCTCCTGCCTGAATCCAGGATTACACTGTGTCTGCAGAAATCTGTCTCTCCCAGACACACCAGCAGACGAGCTTAAAACCTCTGCAGTGCAGCGTTGACGCATTAATGGGACATCTTAATGGCATTTCTCAATGAACCCGATGGGTACATCTGGCCCGAAGCTCGCTCGTTAGGGTGCAGTTAAGCAGTCCCAATTCATGCCAGAGATGAATGATGATATCTAAAATGCCAACATGGAAAACAAGTCTAAAGCAGAATGGCAATCAGAGAGCCAAGGCCAACGATGCATTCACATGCTCCTCGGATGGTCCATTCCCCGAGTTGGGAAGTCCTTCTTCTGACTTTGTGTGTTTCTGAGCTATAATGTCATTTTTTTTTACTGTGTAAACAACAAGGGGGGCTAAAAAGTTGTATTCAAGTGTTTTATTTTATTACACAGAGCATTTAATCAACACGTTTATATGTGTGTTGCTAAATTATAGTCCCGACTTTACGGGGCACTGACATGAATTTTCCCTCTGGGAACAAATCTTTCCGATTACTCCAACACCATATTAATGTATTCGCCCTGTGATTCAGATCCACTCTAAAATGTAATGGGTTCTTTGTTGGCTCATGCCTTTCACCAGGTTTCATGAAAATCGGATCAGTAGTTTTTCTGTAATCCTGCTGACAGACAGACAAAACGAGCCGAAAACATAACCTAAAAATTCAAAGTATCACTTCAAGCTAGCACCCATGACTCCCTGTGTTTCCGTGCCAGTGTAAAGGCTGCTCCTACTGACCCTCTACCAGCCCATTTCAATTCAGCTGAGCAGTCTGAACGCCAGCTGTTGTTGCTATATGTCATCCAACAGGCTTCCAGAGGAGAAGTCATCATTGATGCCAAGACGAGGAAGAAAATAAAAACAAGAAATACTACAGGGGAACTGGTGACGGATAGAGAACTTGCTAGTTATACTTGTTACTTGTGTTCAGCTACATTTGAGCTTCTTCTAAGCTGGTTGTGTGAGTATTTGAGGGCTTTAAGGGATTGTGGTATTACAGGATTGAAGAATGTGTTGCTACGAAGGACAAGTTAGAGAAACGGTGTTACGCTGAGGCAGCAACATAACGTGAGTTCCATCTAGAAATTATATTTCTCTCGTTATGGCTCGAGGACAGGAAAGACCCAAAGGATGGGAGCCATGTAAGTCATGTGACCTGAGGACCGAGCATTGATTGGTTGGTTGCTAAGGTAGTTTTGTAATGCCAGTGGGCACTGAGGCTCAGCGGGGCTTGTGACATAGTTTGTGGTGTTTGGTCTGGGTTTGTCACTGAAAGACCCGTCAGAGGCAAAAAGGACAGGTATAATAAGAAGAGGTTGTATACATTGAATCAACAGAATAAAATAAAAGTAGATCCGTTCAAAACTGACAATCAAACATGATATTGTGATTTAATATTAACTATTAAACTATTACAAACAATCTCAAACAATCTCACCACAAGGTCCATTAAGGAGCTGTTTGTGATCTTCTTTGGAAGATTGAGTTTGTGAAGTTGTTTCCAAAGTCAAACAATGAACCTTGAACCTCCGATATTAAAAAGTAGTACTGTGGTCATGATTTTCAAATAGGTGGAAGCATTTATTGTAATGCGGTTATTCACCTAGCCCTGCGACTAGTCACTACATCACAGAGCCTCTTAAATCTAATATTTATATTAGATTTATAATATAAGGCACGCTGATTCATTTGTGACACTTTATGTTGTGGCCCGGCCTCAACTCAAGAAGGCCGCGACACAGAGATGTAGCAAAAGATGTACAAAGGTAAAAAAAAAAAACGATGGTTGACGCTATTTGAATAGAAACTAAAGTAGAGAGAAATTGAGGAACCTGGACTTTGTGACCTGATTGTTGTTACACCTGAGGCATATGAGAGGAGTTATCCCACCAGTGTGCTGGGGTCATGTGACAGCCTGCATGTTGTGCTGCAGGAGTGGTGTTAGGTTTAAGGGGAGCACAGACATGAGGCTTCATGGAAGCAGCGGCGCGCTCGGCCGTGATGCCACCCTCAACAGTGGACTCTCTGTTCCGTCAGCCCAGAGGCCAAAAAAGTGAAGAAGAAAGAAAGGAAAAAATGGCTATTATTAACTGTTTGAGAGGGAGAGACAGAGGGTAGCTCAACAACACGGAAACCCTTCAAAATGTAACCCAAACTGGAGCCATTGTTGTTATTAAAGTCTCTGAGGCTGAATTGCTGCACAAACAGTAGTCAGGTGCCATTGTGAGTTTGGCTTTTCTTTTTTTTCAGCATCAACAATGCGTGGGAGATTATGAGGGTTGTAACTGGAAGCGAGGGTGAAACTGATATCATATGAAACTATGAAATTCATTGGTACCAACCATGTAATGGTAGCTCGTCGTAAAGAAGGCTGAATGACGCTCTAAAGGTTATGCTACATCTGTGCAAGGGAAAATCTGGCATGGCCATATTCACAGGGGTCCCTTGACCTCTCACCTCAAGATTGAATGAAAATGGGTTCTATGGGAAGCCAGAAGTCTCCCTTTTACAGACATGCCCACTTTAGGATAATATATATTGACGTATATAATATAATAAGTGGGTGTATGAGCAGTTTTCAAAATAGAAGTGCTCGCCATTCAAGCGCCAAAAAATACATTTCATGCAGAAATCTCAAACTGTCAAAAAGTTTGGATAACAAATCACAGCATGGATTCTTCTGTGGTGTTCCTCGAGGTCTTTGTGTCTCTGTGATATTTTGGAGAGATCTTTCACACTATATCAATTCTTGAGTGGTAGAAAATGGTTAAATTTAGAGATTTATGAGACATAATAGATCATGGGAATGGCCATACTATACCCTATACTAAGCCCTTATACGCTCCAAACTTTCAAATTTGAATATTTCAATGTTTATTACAGATGTATGACCTAAGCTCAAATTAATCTTCTTTCAGATGATGTACTCCACTTCCATGTGGCATATACAGTTGACTTTATTTACCCCTGAACAACCCCCACCCCTCTAAAAATAGGAGCTCAATGGTAAAGGCTTAAAGAAAAGGATGCCGCGTCTACAGAGCAGTCCAGAGAAGAGGCAGAAAAGAGAAAGTTGTGAAGAGATCATTGGCTGGAAGTTTTGATACTTCCCTGCATAGTGTGTCATCTTTGCAGGTGCTGCCATGTGACTTTTCATGGACTGTGCAGCAGTTTTATGAACTCTGTGTTCATATGACTCTAATTTTGGGCTTATTACATTTGTAGCTTGTTATCCAAAAAAACTGCAGAGCATTGCTTCTCTCCTGGCTGCCAGCTGGTGCTCTGTAAACAAAGAAATCAAAGAAAAGACCAAAACTAATAGAGAATTCATCCTCTAACAAGTATTGTGCGTGTAGCCAAAGCCTGATCTAGATTCTTGCTCTGTGCCATAGACCTCCACTGTTGTCCAACAAGACTAAGTCAGCCATGCTAGTGGCTCTGCAAAGCTGTACTTCGCCACAGTGCTAAATGTTAACAACCGCAAGCTAACAGGCTCACAATGACAATGCTGAAGGCCCTGTCACACAGTTGCGTATGGCAGAAACATGCCTGCGTATATGAAAATTAGCTCAAAATGTGTCAGAGTCCAAATACGTCCAACTTTTCCACAGCGGTGTTGTAGCTGACGCATACATAATGAATTATTATACGTATGTCAAACATGGATAGCGTATCACTTACTTATTTAAAACGTATCAGAGCGTCTGTCCAACGGAGCTGGAAAAATGTCATCTGGTTCACGTCATGCTGATGCTGGAGAACGGCTAGAATGTACTCTTGTCGCAGCCTCTCAGCATCCTCCATGCTCTCTGATGATGGGCTGATGTATTCGTTAAAACGTGCTGTGAAGAAGTGAGGATGAGCTACTCACAGGGACCCTATATACTATATTCAAACCCCAATAAGCTCCCAAAACGCTAGCTGAACGCTAGCTGTACTGTAGAAACACGTTTAATAAGTTACTCCTCCGTCAGGGATTATGTTAACATAGGGTAGGAATAGGGTATCCACTCGTTATCAATAAGTTGGGTGTAACGTACCTCTAACGTAGTCACGTACGTGTTCACTTATGTCTAACGTAACGTAACTTATGTGTAACGGCTGCATAACTTAAGAAGCACACGTTGGGTACGTCCGAAAACTTTGAACACACTCAAAACATTTTCAGACTCAGCGTTGAACAACGTACACCAGCGTAACACAGTGAGCTCTTAATGAATACTACTTATACCTTACCTTATATCAACGTACACCAGCGTAACACAGTGAGCTCTTAATGAATATTACTTATACCTTACCTTATATCAACGTACACCAGCGTAACACAGTGAGCTCTTAATGAATGCTACTTATACCTTACCTTATATCAACGTACACAGTGAGCTCTTAATGAATGCTACTTATACCTTACCTTATATCAACGTACACCAGCGTAACACAGTGAGCTCTTAATGAATGCTACTTATACCTTACCTTATAGCTACGTACACAGTGAGCTCTTAATGAATGCTACTTATACCTTACCTTATATCAACGTACACAGTGAGCTCTTAATGAATGCTACTTATACCTTACCTTATATCTACGTACACAGTGAGCTCTTAATGAATGCTACTTATACCTTACCTTATATCTACGTACACAGTGAGCTCTTAATGAATGCTACTTATACCTTACCTTATATCAACGTACACCAGCGTAACACAGTGAGCTCTTAATGAATACTACTTATACCTTACCTTATATCAACGTACACCAGCGTAACACAGTGAGCTCTTAATGAATACTACTTATACCTTACCTTATATCAACGTACACCAGCGTAACACAGTGAGCTCTTAATGAATACTACTTATACCTTACCTTATATCAACGTACACCAGCGTAACACAGTGAGCTCTTAATGAATACTACTTGTACCTTACCTTATATCAACGTACACCAGCGTAACACAGTGAGCTCTTAATGAATACTACTTGTACCTTACGTTATATCTACGTACACAGTGAGCTCTTAATGAATGCTACTTATACCTTACCTTATATCTACGTACACAGTGAGCTCTTAATGAATGCTACTTATACCTTACCTTATATCTACGTACACAGTGAGCTCTTAATGAATACTACTTATACCTTACCTTATATCAACGTACACCAGTGTAACACAGTGAGCTCTTAATGAATACTACTTATACCTTACCTTATATCAACGTACACCAGCGTAACACAGTGAGCTCTTAATGAATACTACTTATACCTTACCTTATATCTACGTACACCAGCGTAACACAGTGAGCTCTTAATGAATACTACTTATACCTTACCTTATATCAACGTACACCAGCGTAACACAGTGAGCTCTTAATGAATACTACTTATACCTTACCTTATATCAACGTACACCAGCGTAACACAGTGAGCTCTTAATGAATACTACTTGTACCTTACCTTATATCTACGTACACCAGCGTAACACAGTGAGCTCTTAATGAATGCTACTTGTACCTTACGTTATATCTACGTACACAGTGAGCTCTTAATGAATGCTACTTATACCTTACCTTATATCAACGTACACCAGCGTAACACAGTGAGCTCTTAATGAATACTACTTATACCTTACCTTATATCTACGTACACCAGCGTAACACAGTGAGCTCTTAATGAATACTACTTATACCTTACCTTATATCAACGTACACCAGCGTAACACAGTGAGCTCTTAATGAATACTACTTATACCTTACCTTATATCAACGTACACCAGTGTAACACAGTGAGCTCTTAATGAATACTACTTGTACCTTACCTTATATCAACGTACACCAGCGTAACACAGTGAGCTCTTAATGAATACTACTTGTACCTTACGTTATATCTACGTACACAGTGAGCTCTTAATGAATGCTACTTATACCTTACCTTATATCTACGTACACAGTGAGCTCTTAATGAATGCTACTTATACCTTACCTTATATCTACGTACACAGTGAGCTATTTGTATGAGTATTTGGACTCTGACAAATTGTGAGCTATATTTCGTATACATTTCCGCCGTACGGATATGTGTGACAGGGCCTTTACATACAATGTTGAGCAGTTTTATTATTTAACAATGTTCACCACGACAATGAGCCAAACTGTTAAACTGGAGAACATGTTTGTTGGTTACCATAAGCACCATTGCATTCAGTCAATGCACCGTAAATATGATTTATATTTGGAACCTGTCTTTTGTAGGAGGAAATGAATTAGAACGAAAATACTTAGAGCCACAGGGAAGTCAAAGTTTTCACAATGAATACTATGACGGCCAAATGCATTGTTGATTTTGTTTTGTTTAACTGGATTTGTCGACAATAAGAAAAATATAGAATAATTCCAGATTTATCCTTTAAACACTGCAATGTACGCACGTCTGTAGTACGACTGCACAGACCTCAATGAAAAGCTCAACAAATCAAACTGCTGGGTATGTGCAGATGTGCCACTACTGTTTGCGAACTACAGGACTGTCTCAGAAAATTAGAATATTGTGATAAAGTTCTTTATTTTCTGTAATGCAATTTAAAAAAACAAATGTCATGCATTCTGGATTCATTACAAATCAACTGAAATATTGCAAGCCTTTTATTATTTTAATATTGCTGATTATGGCTTACAGCTTAAGAAAACTCAAATATCCTATCTCTAAATATTAGAATATCATGAAAAAGTATACTAGTAGGGTGTTCAACGAATCACTTGAATCGTCTAATTAACTCGAAACACCTGCAAGGGTTTCCTGAGCCTTGAAAAACACTCAGCTTGGTTCAGTTAACTAAATCACAAGTATGGGGAAGACTGCTGATCTGACTGCTGTCCAGAGGACCATCATTGACACCCTCCATCAGGAGGGTAAGACACAAAAAGAAATTTCTCAAAGAGCAAGCTGTGCACAGAGTGCAGTTTCAAAGCACATCCACAAAAAGTCTGTTGGAAGGGGGAAATGTGGCAGGAAACGCTGCACAACCAAGAGAGATGACCGCAGCCTTAACAGCATTGTGAAGAAGAGTCGCTTCCAGAATTTGGGGGAGCTTCAAAGACAGTGGACTGAAGCTGGAGTCCAGGTATCAAAAGCCACTGTTCACAGACGTGTCCGGGAAATGGGCTACAATAGCCGTATTCCCATGGTCAAGCCACTTCTGAACTCAAGACAACGGAAGAAGCGTCTGACTTGGGCTATGGAAAAGAAGCACTGGACAGTGGTCCAAAGTCCTCTTTTCAGACGAAAGCAAGTTTTGTATTTCATTTAGAAGTCAAGGCGCCAGAGTCTGGAGAAAGGCTGGAGAGGAGCAAAATCCAAGTTGCTTGAAATCCAGTGTGAAGTTCCCACAGTCAGCGATGGTTTGGGGAGCCATGTCAGCTGCTGGTGTTGGTCCACTGTGTTTCATCAAGCCCAGAGTAAATGCAGCTGTGTACCAAGAGATTTTAGAGCACTACATGCTTCCGTCTGCTGAAAAGCTCTATGGAGATGAGGAATTCATTTTCCAGCATGATCTGGCACCTGCCCACAGTGCCAAAACCACCAGTAACTGGTGTACTGACCATGGCATTACTGTCCTCGATTGGCCTGCCAATTCCCCTGACCTGAACCCCATAGAGAATATGTGGGGTATTGTGAAGAAGAAGCTGAAAGACACCAGACCCAACAATGCTAATGAGCTAAAGGCCGCTATTGAAGCATCCTGGGCATCCATAACACCTCAGCAATGCCACAGGCTGATTGCCTCCATGCCACGCCGCATTGATGCAGTAATCCGTGCAAAAGGATTCCCAACCAAGTACTGAGTGCATTAATGGACATTTTCAAATGTTTGATTTTGTTTTGCTGTTATAAATCTTTTTTTTTACTTGGTCTGAGGAACTATTCTAATTTTTTGAGATAGGATTTTTGAGTTTTCTTAAGCTGTAAGCCATAATCAGCAATATTAAAATAATAAAAGGCTTGCAATATTTCAGTTGATTTGTAATGAATCCAGAATGCATGACATTTTTGTTTTTTTAATTGCATTACAGAAAATAAAGAACTTTATCACAATATTCTAATTTTCTGAGACAGTCCTGTACAGCGACTTTAAAGGACATTGCATTTTACTAATGGGGTCTTGTTTTCATTAGCCTTTTATAAAACAACACAAATCTGTTAATATTGTTGCTTCTTTTTCCTCTTGTCCTGTGTGCCATGCTATCGTAATCAAATGCATCAGTAAAAGGGATAATCACCTGCATTATAGAATGGACCTCTTATCCTCCGCCCTTCTGCCATAATCATTTTTAATCTGATTTCCATGTCCATTACCATCATGCCTGCTCAACCATTCCATTACACAGCAGGGCTCTTTCTGCTCCCCCTGTCTCCTCCTGCAGGTGACTTGTAAGCATATTGCATGTAGAATCAAGCATCTGCCATAAAGCATGTCACCTGTTCTCTGCCAGATTCAGGAGACACGGTGGGAGGAAATATTAACCCCAGATTTAAATGCGTCATGTGTTAGATGTTTCTGGTTAAAGTCTCCCATGGACATCCGCACATGATTTACGCAACATCTGAGTTTGGATTTGTCCCAGGCAGTGGGGAGATAATATGCTAACGGATCAAATCCGGTGGCAGTTTTATCTCATTCGTGTTTTGGGCTGTTATTCCTGTTAGATTTGAGGGCTGTAAGAGGCTGAATGAGGGAACACAGCACTGAAAAATATATATTAAGTGCATCGCTGTGTGCACTTTTTGTCTTTCTTCTAAAAAAGACTCCCCCTTACCTGGTGTTGTCCTGGCACCTTGTGCATATTTGTGTGTGTGTGTTTGTTTACCTGTAGTCAGAAAGTCATGAGAAGCCAGAAACCAACTCTAGCCCTCACTATACCCCTGTGGGTTCATGTCTGTAGAAGAAGGCCGTGTAGGTGATTCTGTTAGTATGATTCCTGAGATGGATGGACGGCTGCAGAAAATCACCACATTGTGTCAGCTAGGCTCGTGACAAGAAGTACTTTTGTTGGACGATATATTGTCCCAGAAATAAAAATGAAGTCCATTTTATGCCACTAATATAATGATAATAATAATATAGCAAACAATTGCATGTACACCCTTTCAAAGAGTAATGAACTCCTAATTATTAAGAATATTCAGACTCTGGAATTTGATATGAAAAACAAAACAAAAATATGATAAATAAAAGAAATGGAAAACACACAAACAATAAATAAAATGGACTCCCGGGTTCTGTTAACAAATATACATAATGCTCAAGTCGTATAATGGTAAGGAAACTCTGTTAAACGCTGTTTATTTGCATCATGTTAGTTCAAATGTTTGTAACATTCTTACTTCTTCTAAACACAACGGGCAAAAAACGATCGAGGTCATCTCAATATATCGTACGACAAGTCGTTAATGTAATTATGCTGACCGGCCTTGTGTCGGTCTCTGCAGCTCCATCCTGCACTCATCAGACATCATGGCTCCGTCACACAGCACTGTGCAAGCCTCACGCTTAAGACGGTAGAAACCAAGTTAAAAACACTCAACATAAAACATTTAACAACTTTTTCAGATTACAGTCCTCAGTTCAGATAGTTGCATTCTGATTAGTTCAGTCTGCAGGTCACACACTCAAATGGCTTCAGTACAGATGACGTGTGCCTTTTTGTCCATTGTATGCATCCCTATTGTCATGGTTCATCACACACCTTTATCTTACACTTTACATTTTTCTTTCTTCTTCATTGTATGGTCCCTGCTCTGCCAGATACATATTTTCTCTGGTTTTGCATTTCAAACAGCCACTTCCCCTCTCTGGAAAGAGCATGACAAGTAGCTATGACTGTAAAGCCATGAAGTGCCTCATTAGTTCTCCGCTGAGTAACACCCTTATCCAGGTTGACTGTTGTAGGTCAACAACTGTGTTTGTTGCCTTCTTTATATGCAGGTGGTGCTCACTGGAGCATTGAGAGGAAATTGGGCTATATCTGTTGGATTTAAGTCCAAGGACCTTTTTACCTCTGAGCTGCTCCGTGACTGCTCTTAACTGGTGTTTGTTTGGAGCCTGAGAATACTGTACTGGCTTCATTGCTTGCTTAAGAAGATAACTATTCAGAAATGTTTTGTTTTTGCTGCAAAATAGTTTGTGTGCTGTTACCTGTCTTATTTTTCTCAAGCTGCTGTTGCGTGCATGACAGAAGCAGATTAAGTGCGAGGACTATAGGGCTTTTCTTATGGGGGGTTAATGCCGCCATTATTCCTCAGGAGCCTGGACAGAGCAACTGTTTGTTGCTGCAGAGTTCACAATGGACAAAGCCGGGAACACAAACACATAAGCATTTACTGAAGTCTCTTGAGAAGATCAACCTTTTCACAAAGATGCCATTCATGCCGATCTGCTCCTCCCCAGCTGTGGAGCGGAAACTGCAGCAACACACACTCACACACAGACAGATGTGCACTGAAACACACACAAGACACACTTTCTCACCTAACCTTCAGCATAGTCTTTCTCCCGTTTTACGCAGAATCCTCTCCCCTCATGCACGAGATTTCCTCATCAAGCTCTGGTAGTGCAGTAGATATACTTATAGCCATGTTGCATTGTAAAACCCGCAAAAGGAGATTTGGCAACAGAATTTGCCCTGGAATATTAAGGATTTTAGGGATTAACAGGCAACACGCAGTCCAAAGTACATTCTGTAAGCTGTTAACTCATTCATAGAGGGTCAAAGTTTAAAATCGTATTATGAGAATAGATATCAGCCGGGAATTTGGCTATGGTCATTTTGTGATTTAAAAATAAAATAAAATTGTATTCTCCTGGTCTTACAGGAGAACTTCAGAGAGGAATTTCACTTGCTGGTTGAATTGTAAGAGACATGAAAATAAGAATATTCAAAATCAATGCAGCAGGCAACAAGATAACCAAAGTGTACTATCCTGGTGCTGATCAGCCCAAAATACAAAACGCACCAAAGTGTTGTTTCTGAGGAGTGTTGCATACTTAACTCTGCTGCTCCACACTCCAACTGGCCCACATAAGAGTCAGCTTGGTCTGCTCACTGAGCGTAACAGTGTCCTGAAGTTAACTCTGCAGCCGTACGCTGACTTCCCTCTGATCTGCTGTGTTGACACTACGAAGAGCAACATTTCCTCCTGAGAGTACTCTCAGCATCGCCTTACTGTACTGTTTTATTCATTACCAGCCAGTTACAGTACATTAGTCCTGTGTGTTTCTGCGTGTGTGTTTAACGTATGAGTTGTAATGTGTGTTTCTGCTCAAGCTTCTGCTCCATCAGTGTATTATTTAAGTTCATTCATTTGGTATCCATAGCTTTATTTTATCTGTTGTGCAGTGGCATGAATACAAGACTGTTTCTTTAGAGAGATTAATTGGAATTCACTGGTATCCGCCCACCTCCCCGCTCCACCTCAGCCTCCAAACATCCCCCCTCCCCACCCCTTCTTAACCCAAATCCCATCCTCTGTCTGCTGAATGAGGCTGTGTGCAGACATCAGGATGTGAGGAGAATTTAAAGTTGTTTCTCCCAAATTCTGTCTGTCTCACTCTGTCTTTCACATGCAGTGTTTTAGTGCACACACACACACACACACACACACACACACACACACACACACACACACACACACACACACACACACACACACACACACACACAATTAAAGTGATGAATGGCACTATTAAGATAAATCTGACCTCTTAGCAGTACTCCTTTCTCTTTTTGTTTCTCCCTCTCTTGCTCCTCTTCTGGCGTAGAAACAAGAATTCAGTTCGGCCTGCAAAAGTCATGTTTTCCTTTCCTCTGCCTTTCTTTGTCTTTGCAACTTCCAAAAACCTTTTCAAGGCCACACATTGCAAAATAGGACATGCATCCATACCCTTAAGCTCACACAATGACCTTACTGTACTCCGTTTGAATCCACAGCTTCCTAATAAAAAACATTCCAATGCAATTTTCATTACCATTAACTTCCTGGAAATCACGACCCCCACACCCCCCGTTCCTCCTATAACAAGAATCTCTCCATGCAATATCTAATTTAGGGTCCATTTGTTAAATGACTATTATTTTTGGCAACACTACGCTATAACAATTAGGTTGAAAGTCCGGTCCCAAGCCCCATCATTATTATTGCTGCGTGTGAAATTCAGGTGTTGGTGACTAAGTGAATGAATAAGTAATAAAATGACTGCAGAATTCCTCCACTCCAACAAAATGGACTTAATCTCTATTTATAGACACAGACAAGCCAAGTTGAGCTGACGGACCACGAACACTTAATCAAAGGCTTTGTGTCACCCGTTGGCAGCACCGGCAGAAGTCTAACCAAGACGTGTGACGGAGGACAATGCACGACGGATTGGCAATAAGAGGAAGGGAAGTAGGATGAGGGAGCAACATGAGAAAAGAAGAAGCGTGTAAAGAAAGGAAAGATCCAGCTTTGATAATATGAGAGAGAAGATCGTTAGGGTTAGCACTTTTGTAATAACCATCATTAATAAATGGTAAATCGACAGTTACTTAGGTTTTAGTTCAATTATTTTACTGTTAACAAACTGGAATACTAATTCATTGTTAGTAAGTGTTGCTGTAATTTATGTCATTTGAACAGTTTATTGCTTCAGACATAACATTTGATTTGTAAAACATTATAATATAAATACATAGATGGGCCAAATATTTGTAACACTTGGTTAATAATTGGTTTCTGGTCTATTTATGTTTACAGATGTTTTACAAACTTGTTCTAAATGTTTACAAATCATTTTGTAGTCGACACTTAATATACATACAGTATATAAAATGTCATAATGTATGCAACAATAAACTGTTAATAAATAGTTTACTACTGTATCAGAATGTAGTTATCATCAACAATCTTACAACGTATAATTTATAAACAAATTATAGCACGACTAATAAATAATTATGACAAAGTTTTATTAACTATCAAGTTACCATTTATTAAAGATGGTGTTACCTAATTGTTTTGTTTCATTTTAATCTTTCACACAGGACTGTGGTCTGCTGTTTACAGGCCAACATTTGTGTGTTCATTTCCTTTTTTTTAATTTTATATTTTGATTTGGTTCACCACATAAAAAAAAATATGAACTTACATTTTAACATTAAAGTCAATATAATAATCAATATTTTAGGACCCGATTCTGCAGTTCCTATCAACTCGATTCGTTTTTAGGGTCTTTCAGCTTTTTTCAGAAAAAAGTATCACAGTGAAGAGGTACTTTGAATTTCAAACGGTAGTGAAGCCACTGGTAAATAACCCCGAGCTGACCCTTTCAAAAAACCACAAGCTGTGCAGCCATTGCACTTTTTATTTTTTTATTCATGGAGAATGTGTATAAATTGATGCAGGTGACATTCAGCATATTTCCATTTGAATGAACATGGAGGCTTGGGTTGGAATATTTCCCTCAGTGTAAACATGATATAGCGTCGATGAAGAATTGGGACAAGCTGACGCAGAATATTTATGATGCTGTCAGACAATGTGCACCTGATCTTAAAGGTACTTGAGGGGGAAATAAAAGGAGAGACTTGGACGTTAAGGTGTTAAATACACGGTACGTGTTCCAGGTCAATCCTAACCAGGTAAACAGGGTGAGACTGTAACCTTAAGAGCTGTATAAATAGATGTGGTCTTAGTTCCTTTTACTGTGGTCAGCATACTTTTAGTATCTGCATCTATTTCACAGACACAATGAGCAAGACCGTTTGGCTCTGCAGGCATCCCAGCAGCTCGTCTTTAGGTTTGAACTTTTGAGTTTGGTTGTAGTTCTAATGACCGTTGAGCCATATTGGTAAAGGTGAGAGACGGTATGGATGCATGGGGGCTGCTGTCTCTGCAGCCACCTGTCCACATCACAGAAGAAGCACTGATGGTCACAGCTGCTCGGTAAGGAAATGGTTATAAATATAGATATTGGACACACAGCATTTATGTCTTCCATGATGTCTTTTTAAAATGGTGCAAAGCAAAAACGGCTTCCTGTGTTTTGCATTTATTGGCTTTAACTTCACGTTATTTCACTTCCTATTCCCCTATAAAAGTGTGGGAAAATAAAAAGAACTAGATGTGGTTTGTGTGTGTATCCCTTGCCCTCTCTGTCTCTTGAGTGTGTATCCTTCTGTGTAAGTGTGTGTGTGTGTATCCCTTGCCCTCTCTGTCTCTTGAGTGTGTATCCTTCTGTGTAAGTGTAAGTGTGTGTGTGTGGTACGACAGATAGGGATAGTGTGCACCAAAGAGAGCCATCTGCCACATAGTGAGGGCTCGGCGGGTCAGTGACCTCGCTCTGCTGAGTGTCTGAGTCACATAAACCCATGACCGAGTGTGTCTCTGGCTGACAGGAAGAGGGCAGAAGACAGACATCGACGGGACTGTCAGAAACAGGCCGGGGGGGGGGTCTGTGATCAGTCCGTGCTGCCGGTGTATGATCTCTGCACGGTCATGTCTCGGAGGTGACGACTCGGCTTGTTGTCTCGCTTTTCCTGTGAATTTAGATTCTGTGCGAGCTGCACACAGCGGGTGAATGTCCGTCTCTTCCTCCAGTGTGCCCAGTTTGTCTCCAGACGGCGTGGTGTTATTTTCACAACAGGTAACAGAACTTTGCGCAAGGATGCTTCATGTTTTTTCATTATTTTTTGGGGAGCAGAAAATCCCTTTCTCATTTCTTCATGTGAGGAAAGTTCGGCTCGCTCATAGCACAACTTGTTATGAGTGACCTTTTTACAGCTCATTTAGATGTCATGTCCCTTGCAGCAGCAGGTCTTTATGGTGCTAAATAGTGGGGATGTTTTATCCTTTAACCCTCAGTGCAGTTTATTTTCATAATTCATACAAGACATACAAGGTCTGATAGTCCATTGAAGATGACCATAATCTGTCACAACAGCTTTGGAGACCCAGTAGCAGGAAGCAGACTGGCTGTGAGCTCTCTCACTTACAAAACTGTGTGTGTGTGTGTGTGTGTGTGTGTGTGTGTGTGTGTGTGTGTGTGTGTGTGTGTGTGTGTGTGTGTGTGTGTGTGTGTGTGTGTGTGTGTGTGTGTGTGTGTGTGTGTGTGTGTGTGTGTGTGTGTGTGTGTGTGTGTGTGTGTGTGTGTGTGTGTGTGTGTGTGTGTGTGTGTGTGTGTGTGTGTTTGTACAAAGTGCATGACGCCTCGGTCTCTATCTGCCAATGAGCAGAACAGGAAGCAGCGAGGTGGGGCTCGGTCTGTGCTGTTCTCTCTTCCGCCTCGTTCACTCGCTCTGGTTTTAGACTGGCTTTTGATTCCCGGCGGGAAGGACATCCTGGATTTTGTAGGAGGCAGGAATAGAACTCGGTGTTGCCTGATTGGCGCTGCTGTCAGGGCTGAGTGTGTGACTGAGAGGTAGGGAGGGGGGCCGGGAGCAAAGCCAGAAGGAGGCCAGACAACATGGCCAGTGAGGAAGTACTGGAGGACCTGCCAGGGGATCAGCCAGTGGACTCCCCGGTACACACTGAGCAGAATGACACAGGGTCTTTGGTAGGCAACTGTGGCCACAGCAGGCCTTTAGCTATTTGGTCTTTACTATATTACAATACTATGGCCCGTCTCTTTTCTGTCAGCTTCCTCGTTCACTTCCTGTAAAAACATCTTCGATCTGACAGCGAATCACTTGCAAGTTTTCATTCCTGTCTGCTGTAGTGATTTCGCCGCGCTGTGTGAGCTGTCTTGCACCTCGCTCCAGATGTTCTTTGCTGTAAAACACCAGGGATAAAGTTGTATTGTGTTGAACAAGAGTGCGTCACAGCACAAACGTTCCCTTCCTGTCGTTCATGGGGTGTTACTACCTCTGCTTTCTCTTCTGTCTTGAATTGCTTTGGCCCTAAGTGCTGCTCGCACTGAGAACGTCTCAGGCCTGCCACATGGAGAAGGATATATGCAGTACATGTCTGTGCTCATCAGTCTGTCACATTACATCTTTAAAGAGATGTTGTGTGATGGTCTTCCAGACCAAACACTTTGACAGAATAACATATTGTTGCAGTCTTCACGACTTTGAGCATGTTCCACAAACATGGCTGAGGAACAATCACATTGCTTCAGAGTTGTGCAATGACATAATGTTGCAGTTAAAATCCTGCAAGCACTTGGCCTGCACCATGTGGTTTGGTTGGACTGTATTGTGTTGCAGATGGATTATGGCTTTAATGAGAGCAGAGCTGCTGCTCCTGCCTGCATGTAGCTGGATGGACACAGAGACCTAAGAAGTTGTAATCAGAGCTGCTAAGCTGGATGGCTGGCTGCATGGTGCAGTGAAAGGCCCCCGAGCACCCCGTCATTATACTCTGGCAGAGGGGAGGGGACAGTACTCAGTGTCTGAATGTGCGCGCGTCACTTGATGTCACAACATTAAATGAACGCATGACATCTCCAGGCTTTCAATTTGCCTTTTCTCTAGGTCTCTGAAGAGAATGTGGGGTTCTCTGTGTAAACAAACCTGTACAGGGGATGGACATAACGTGAACAAGTGTTCATTATTTTGTCCCCTTTTCTTTGGCTTTTATGTGAATATAAAAATTATATGAAGATTTTTATAATTTTTTATTATTACGGATTATATTTTGATTTTGATTTTCTAATCAATTTTTTGTAAGGAAATATAAACAATAATGATACTGCAGCTGTTATCATTCATGATTCTTCATTCTATAAGGAGTAGTTTATTCTTGTCACTTCTGTTAACTGTAGCATTTCTGAGCCGTCATTGTTGTTAAACTACAGATGATCGTCTCACCCTGGAAATCTGTGTGAAATGATCTGCTCCTTGTGAAACATCTTTGTGTTTTTGGGTGAAATCCACACACATAGCATACACAAGTGTCTTAACACATCGATGTTACATGTTTACACATATACACTCTGTGTGTTTGTTGACTTGTGACCAGACGCGGATTGATTTTCTGTATGAATGCTGTCCTAATCTGCAGTAATGTGGTTAGTGTAGGAGATCTGATGTGAGCACTCAGCTGTTTATACACTTAAGCTCTGCCTCTGCTTTGATGCTCCGCTCGGCAGCGTTAACATGCTGAGGATTCTCTGGGATTTACTCTTTTTCCCTCCTTTCATCCCACAGCGCTCGTCTTCGTCAGAACTGTGCAGGGTGACTCTTACCAGCTTTTTCTGTGGTAGCCTCGGCTCAGCAGCTCTCAGCTGGAGGTGTCACCGTTTGAGTCTGTTTTGCTTTCAAACTCAAATTGAATAATCCCCCTCATACGCAGAGGGCTAAATATAGTTTAACTTTCTTTTTCATATTGTACTTTTTCGCACACGTTCGCCATCTCATATTCTGCATCTACCACTTCCTTCTTTTGTACCTTCTCCTTAACAACCTCTTTTCTCCTTCTTCAGAGTGATCCAGGCGGGCTGTCGGTGCTCCAGCAGCTTGGTCTGGACCAAAACTCTGACTTCTCAGACTCCAGCGTGCAGCAGTGCCTGGACGAGCACCGCGAGAGGATCCGCAGGGAGATCCGCAAGGAGCTGAAGATCAAGGAGGGTGCGGAGAATCTACGCAGGGCCACCACCGACAAGAGGAATGCCCAGCAGGTGGACTCGCAGATCCGCAGCTCCAAGCGCAAGCTGGAGTCCCTCCAGGCTCAGCTGCAGGAGCTAGACGCACACATCGTGGTCAAAGGCCCAGATGACAACAAAGGTACCGAATCCACCAGGGAGAAGTGGTGTATGAGCTTCTGTTGTGCCAGAGAAGTTGTGTTACAACTGAGCGGCCTGTTGAATGTTTTCTGACCGAGGCAGTCCACAAGAACTCACTGGGTCCAGATATCCAGATGTATATGCACAAGAAGTGAAAAAGTGAGATTTTCATGATGTGTCCCCTTTAAAACACCAACATGGATTTATTTTCAGAACTGTACCTGTTTTGCGACTGAATTGCCACCTGATGAATTAAAACAACAAGAACGAAAAAAAATTTAAACCACACACGAAAAAACTTAAACCAATGGCAGGAAATCAATATAGAAACCTATTGTAGGCTTTAACAGTAGAGTAGTAGTTTGTGAGGCTTTAACAGTAGTGTAGTAGTTTGTGAGGCTTTAACAGTAGTGTAGTAGTTTATGAGGCTTTAACAGTAGTGTAGTAGTTTGTGAGGCTTTAACAGTAGTGTAGTAGTTTATGAGGCTTTAACAGTAGAGTATTAGTTTATGAGGCTTTAACAGTAGAGTAGTAGTTTGTGAGGCTTTAACAGTAGTGTAGTAGTTTATGAGGCTTTAACAGTAGTAGTAGTAGTTAGTTTGTGAGGCTTTAACAGTAGTGTAGTAGTTTGTGAGGCTTTAACAGTAGTGTAGTAGTTTATGAGGCTTTAACAGTAGTAGTATTAGTTTATGAGGCTTTAACAGTAGTGTAGTAGTTTGTGAGGCTTTAACAGTAGTGTAGTAGTTTATGAGGCTTTAACAGTAGAGTAGTAGTTTGTGAGGCTTTAACAGTAGAGTAGTAGTTTATGAGCTTTAACAGTAGAGTAGTCGTTTGTGAGGCTTAACAGTAGAGTATTAGTTTGTGAGGCTTTAACAGTAGTGTAGTAGTTTTGAGGCTTTAACAGTAGAGTAGTAGTTTGTGAGGCTTTAACAGTAGAGTAGTAGTTTGGTGAGGCTTTAACAGTAGAGTAGTAGTTTATGAGGCTTTAACAGTAGTGTAGTAGTTTGTGAGGCTTTAACAGTAGATGTAGTAGTTTGTGAGGCTTTAACAGTAGAGTATTAGTTTGTGAGGCTTTAACAGTAGAGTATTAGTTTGTGAGGCTTTAACAGTAGTGTAGTAGTTTGTGAGGCTTTAACAGTAGAGTAGTAGTTTGTGAGGCTTTAACAGTAGTGTAGTAGTTTGTGAGGCTTTAACAGTAGTGTAGTAGTTTGTGAGGCTTTAACAGTAGAGTAGTAGTTTGTGAGGCTTTAACAGTAGAGTAGTAGTTTGTGAGGCTTTAACAGTAGAGTAGTAGTTTGTGAGGCTTTAACAGTAGTGTAGTAGTTTGTGAGGCTTTAACAGTAGTGTAGTAGTTTGTGAGGCTTTAACAGTAGTGTAGTAGTTTATGAGGCTTTAACAGTAGTGTAGTAGTTTGTGAGGCTTTAACAGTAGAGTAGTAGTTTGTGAGGCTTTAACAGTAGAGTAGTAGTTTGTGAGGCTTTAACAGTAGAGTATTAGTGTATGAGGTTTTAAGAGTAGTGCAGTAGTTTAAGATGCTTTAACAGTAGTGTAGTAGTTTGTGAGGCTTTAACAGTAGAGTAGTAGTTTGTGAGGCTTTAACAGTAGTGTAGTAGTTTGTGAGGCTTTAACAGTAGTGTAGTAGTTTGTGAGGCTTTAACAGTAGAGTAGTAGTTTGTGAGGCTTTAACAGTAGAGTATTAGTGTATGAGGTTTTAAGAGTAGTGCAGTAGTTTAAGATGCTTTAACAGTAGTGTAGTAGTTTGTGAGGCTTTAACAGTAGAGTAGTAGTTTGTGAGGCTTTAACAGTAGTGTAGTAGTTTGTGAGGCTTTAACAGTAGTGTAGTAGTTTGTGAGGCTTTAACAGTAGAGTAGTAGTTTGTGAGGCTTTAACAGTAGAGTAGTAGTTTGTGAGGCTTTAACAGTAGAGTATTAGTGTATGAGGTTTTAAGAGTAGTGTAGTAGTTTAAGATGCTTTAACAGTAGTGTAGTAGTTTGTGAGGCTTTAACAGTAGTGTAGTAGTTTGTGAGGCTTTAACAGTAGAGTAGTAGTTTGTGAGGCTTTAACAGTAGAGTAGTAGTTTGTGAGGCTTTAACAGTAGTGTAGTAGTTTGTGAGGCTTTAACAGTAGTGTAGTAGTTTATGAGGCTTTAACAGTAGTGTAGTAGTTTATGAGGCTTTAACAGTAGAGTATTAGTTTATGAGGCTTTAACAGTAGTGTAGTAGTTTGTGAGGCTTTAACGGTAGTGTAGTAGTTTGTGAGGCTTTAACAGTAGTGTAGTAGTTTGTGAGGCTTTAACAGTAGTGTAGTAGTTTGTGAGGCTTTAACAGTAGTGTAGTAGTTTATGAGGCTTTAACAGTAGTGTAGTAGTTTGTGAGGCTTTAACAGTAGAGTAGTAGTTTGTGAGGCTTTAACAGTAGTGTAGTAGTTTGTGAGGCTTTAAGAGTAGAGTAGTAGTTTGTGAGGCTTTAACAGTAGTGTAGTAGTTTATGAGGCTTTAAGAGTAGAGTAGTAGTTTATGAGGCTTTAACAGTAGTGTAGTAGTTTATGAGGCTTTAACAGTAGTGTAGTAGTTTGTGAGGCTTTAACTGTAGAGTATTAGTTTGTGAGGCTTTAACGGTAGAGTAGTAGTTTGTGAGGCTTTAACAGTAGTGTAGTAGTTTATGAGGCTTTAACAGTAGTGTAGTAGTTTGTGAGGCTTTAACTGTAGAGTATTAGTTTGTGAGGCTTTAACGGTAGAGTAGTAGTTTGTGAGGCTTTAACAGTAGAGTAGTAGTTTAAGATGCTTTAACAGTAGTGTAGTAGTTTATGAGGCTTTAACAGTAGTGTAGTAGTTTATGAGGCTTTAAGAGTAGAGTAGTAGTTTATGAGGCTTTAACAGTAGAGTAGTAGTTTAAGATGCTTTAACAGTAGTGTAGTAGTTTGTGAGGCTTTAACTGTAGAGTATTAGTTTGTGAGGCTTTAACGGTAGAGTAGTAGTTTGTGAGGCTTTAACAGTAGTGTAGTAGTTTATGAGGCTTTAACAGTAGAGTAGTAGTTTATGAGGCTTTAACAGTAGAGTAGTAGTAGTTTAAGATGCTTTAAGAGTATAGTAGTAGTTTGTGAGGCTTTAACTGTAGAGTAGTAGTTTGTGAGGCTTTAAAAGTAGAGTATTAGTTTGTAAGGCTTTAACGGTAGAGTAGTAGTTTAAGATGCTTTAACAGTAGAGTAGTAGTTTGTGAGGCTTTAACAGTAGTGTAGTAGTTTATGAGGCTTTAAGAGTAGAGTAGTAGTTTATGAGGCTTTAACAGTAGAGTAGTAGTTTGTGAGGCTTTAACGGTAGTGTAGTAGTTTATGAGGCTTTAACGGTAGTGTAGTAGTTTAAGATGCTTTAACAGTAGTGTAGTAGTTTATGAGGCTTTAAGAGTAGAGTAGTAGTTTATGAGGCTTTAACAGTAGAGTAGTAGTTTAAGATGCTTTAACAGTAGTGTAGTAGTTTATGAGGCTTTAACAGTAGTGTAGTAGTTTGTGAGGCTTTAACTGTAGAGTATTAGTTTGTGAGGCTTTAACGGTAGAGTAGTAGTTTGTGAGGCTTTAACAGTAGTGTAGTAGTTTATGAGGCTTTAACAGTAGAGTAGTAGTTTATGAGGCTTTAACAGTAGAGTAGTAGTAGTTTAAGATGCTTTAAGAGTATAGTAGTAGTTTGTGAGGCTTTAACTGTAGAGTAGTAGTTTGTGAGGCTTTAAAAGTAGAGTATTAGTTTGTAAGGCTTTAACGGTAGAGTAGTAGTTTAAGATGCTTTAACAGTAGAGTAGTAGTTTGTGAGGCTTTAACAGTAGTGTAGTAGTTTATGAGGCTTTAAGAGTAGAGTAGTAGTTTATGAGGCTTTAACAGTAGAGTAGTAGTTTGTGAGGCTTTAACGGTAGTGTAGTAGTTTATGAGGCTTTAACGGTAGTGTAGTAGTTTAAGATGCTTTAACAGTAGAGTAGTAGTTTGTGAGGCTTTAACAGTAGAGTAGTAGTTTGTGAGGCTTTAACAGTAGAGTAGTAGTTTATGGGCTCGGGCATGTGGAATCACTGGTCTTTAACAGGGCTGTACCAAATATTTTGAAGCTTCATTAATAATGGTGACATTAAAATTCTAAATCAACCTTTTTTTTTGCATGTCTATTCAAGTGTTTGAAGATTAATAGTATTAGTATTAAACTATTTGCAGAATTAGATTCCAGTGGTGGCTGCGACTTCCTCCAGAGTGTTGTGAAGTCCAAGTCAACATTTATTGAAAAAAGTTCACAACATTTATTTTATATAACCAAATATAAAACGTTAGGTTTGGGTTCTAATTTAATTCTGTTGGCGTTTAGTCTTTGTCAAAAACAACATTTTCACTGGGGCTCTCCCGCTTACCGCACACAAAGGGAGGCACGCACGCAATTAAAGAAAGTTGATTTAATAAAAAAAGACTAACTCATTTAATTCTATGAATTACTTTATTAAAATTGAGGATTTTCTTTGAGAACTTTTTAATTCTTTCAGTGCGATGACGTCATAAAATGATGATGATGGCAGACATTCAAAGCTTCATTTGAAAACTTCAATGGAAGCTTTGTAAAATGAATGTAAAAAATTAAATAAGAGACATTCGGTCCCTTTTAATTTGATGTGCTACCAGTAGATAACGACGATGTTTAATAACTCGGCCAACAGTAACCTGACCTGACTCCTTTCCCCAGATGCCCCTAAGTCTCCGGGGGCGCTCAATCGGACGTCGGCCAACCAGCGACGCATCGCAGCTTTGGAGCGGCAGCTAAACATTGAGCTGAAGGTCAAACAGGGAGCAGAGAACATGATTCCAATCTATGCCAATGGAGGTACCAAGGTATTCATCATGTGGCTCAACTCGTACTCACTGCATGCCCTTTAGCATCCACTGCAGATTCTTTAATATTGAATCTTTGCTCCTTGACTCCCTCCCTCATCTCCTGCTGTTTTCTGTCCCTCCACAGGACAAGAAGCTTCTCCAGACGGCTCAGCAGATGCTGCAGGACAGCAAGACAAAGATAGACATCATCCGCATGCAGATCCGAAAGGCCATGCAGGCCACGGAGCAGTCTGAGGACAACCAATGTATCTATCATGCTTTTTGTTTTTATCCTCTCATCTTTCAACTCTGCTTTCATCCAACCTGTCACTCTCACAAAGCTTATAAATACTGCATATTTTATGATGCCGGTGATAATGGATCAATTCTTTCTTCAGAACTTCACAGTGTACAGCCTTCCAGTCAAACACGCACACTTGCACACACATAGTCCATTACAGCCCCTCTCTGCCTCTCTCAGGGTAGAGCCTTATTGATGTTCCTGCATCCCCTTGATGTTGCCCAACAACTAAAAGCCATGCCTCATTTAACAGAGGTTGGAGACCAGGCAGGGCAGATGCAGGGAGCCAGGAAGGGAGTGAGACTGAAAGGACTGAGTCAGAGATGACGACAGTGAAGGAAGGAGTCCAGAGATGAAAGAGAGAATAAGCAGGGAAGGAAAACACAAAGCTCAGAGCAGCACAAAGAGGACAGCTAGCTGACTGATTCAGGCACAAGCCTCTAAAGGGAGTTTTCTCTCCATCCCTCTTTATTTGCTCTCTCTTTAGCTCTGTGCTTTAAAGCTTCTATGATTAATATATATATATATATATATATATATATCCATCCATATATATATATCCATCACAACACTAATTTTATGTGTGTCGCTCGTAGTGACAAACCCGCACTTCCCCTCAATTCTATGGAGCGTTATTGCGTTTTTTGAATTTCTGGCCGACAACTTTACTGTTTTGGCTCATTTTCACGGCTGTAATCAGTGTTGTTTTAAACAAATACACGAAACAGAAGACGGACACCGTTGGCAACCAGCTGGTGAACATAGTGGAGCATTTAGCAGCTAAACCGCCGGATAGTTCGTTGTGCGGCCCAAAACGCGACTAAAAGCTAATGTTTCTCCGTAAGAGCGAGATACTGTATGTAAATAGGCAACTGTTTCCTAATGTCAACTTAAAATGTGACATTCCATGTCAGTGTTGTGTTGACAGCTTGTTTGTGTTTCCCCCAAATGTCCAAAATCATTTCAGGTTTCAGAGTAAATATTGTAGTCAATGAAGTTTTCCACTAAACAGGAAACACAAACCTCAAGATGGAGCACTGTGACCAGATTATTCAATTCTCAGTAAAAGACATTTATACAACTAACACTTTCCTAACCTGTTTTTAAAGTGAGTTCTCTTGCTAGTGATGCATTATCTGTGCATGTTGCTGTTTGCCTCTTGTTCATGAGTCGTAACAAACCTGGCTCTGTGTCTCAGGTAAGCCGGACATGTGTGGGGCGGAGCTGCGCGTGGAGGAGCTGTGGCATCACTACCGTGTGGAGCACGCCATGGCCGAGGGAGCCAAGAACATGCTGCGACTGCTGGGTGCAGGAAAGGTCCAAGACAAGAAGGCCATGGCTGAGGTCAGAGAGCCGGCAGGAGATGACTTGATTTAAAACCTTCTGCTGTTCAAATGTAATATCCGTTACGTGCTTGTAAAAGTTGATACACAGAAATGAAGCGCTGCACATGTGTTGAGAATCTACAAGTGTCCTTCATCAGCTTCACATGTTGTATCATTGACATTTTTGTTTTTTACAATTTCAGGTACTTATTCATTTTTATCTCATATTTATATAATTATGTATTGCATTTATCCACTTTTACCCTCATACAGCATATTGATCGTGATATAAGAGTTTGACATTTTAGGAAATATACTTTCTTGCCCAAAGTTAGATGAGAAGATTGTTATCACTCTCATGTCTGCCCGGTAAATATGAAACGATATCCAGCAGATTTAGTTGCCTATGGACAGGCAGGCTAGCTGCTTCCCCCTGATTCCAGTCTATGTGCTAAGCTTGACGGCTACTGGCAGTAGCTTTGTGTACAGTCTTCCAGTCAAAAACACTTACATGCATAAGAATAGTACTGATCTTCTCATCTGACTCTCAGCAAATAAGCGTATCGTCACATTTTTTTTTTTACATTTTCCATAAGCAGTCGATATATGCTAGTCAATTCATGGCTAGATCTGAAGGTAAAAAAAACAAAAAGGTTCCCCATTTTCCCACTTTAACCATCTATGTGTGTACATCTTTACAAACCACTCATTCATTTTTGAGCTATTTCATATTCTCAGTTTTATGTATGAGCACATTTTAATTGTGTGCTTTTTCCTTTTTAAAATTATTATTATTGCTTTCCGTATTTAATTTCCCCTTTTTAAGATCAATACATTTTAATGTAATAAACAAAACAAAACAAATCCCTCAGGAGCAAACATTTATTGCTGTGTGCAGGCTCAGTGTGGTCTGGGCGAGTCGTCCCAGCGCCTGGACCTGGTCAGGTGCTCTCTGGAGCAGAGGCTGCAGGAGCTCCCCGAGGATCATCCCAAGGCCTGCCTCATCAAGGAGGAGCTCGTGCTCGCCACTTCCTCCGCTTTCAGCTCCCGCCACAGCACCACTTATGTCCACAACCAGTACAGCACCATGAGCAAACCATCACCCCTCACAGGTGGACACAGAAACTATACTGTGGCAATATTGAATGAAATATTTAGTTTTAATTTGTAGTTCATCGTGGGGGAGAAGCTGCGTCGTGCACCTGAAGAGACCGCTGTTTTTACAAATCAAGGTCATTTTTTCTTCTGTCCAGGTACTCTTCAGGTGCATCTTCTGGGCTGTGTGGGGCTGCTGGAGGTCGTCCCAGGGCGGAGCAGAGGGACCCCGGTGGTTCTTCCCTCGTATTCCGTGGGAGACGGGCGCTCCTCGTTCAAACTGAGTGGCCTCTACAGCCGCAGCACCAGCAGCATGAGCCTCAAGATCCCCGGCAAGAACGAAGAGCTCTCCTGTAAGTATCCTTTCTTATCTAGAACAGGCGCCTTTAAATGTTCAGAGGTATAATATGAATTATAATGTGGACTTATCTGCTATATACAGGCTGTTAAACTGTGTGTGTGTGTGTGTGTGTGTGTGTGTCATAGCGGAGGTGAGCGCAGTGCTGAAGCTGGAGAATACAGTGGTGGGTCAGACGGTGTGGAGGACAGTTGGAGAGCAGGCCTGGGACCAGACGTTCACTGTGGAGCTGGAGAGAGTAAGACACAGCACTCTGTTACAGTGTGATGCAACATAAAGTTGCACCAGTGAGCAGACCTTCATGTTACTTCCCTGGTGGGGTTTTTTTCTTTTCTTTTGTGATTAGTCCAGGGAGATGGAGATTGCAGTGTACTGGAGAGATTACCGCTCCCTATGCGCTCTGAAGTACCTGAAGCTGGAAGAGTTCCTGGACAACCAAATTCATCGAGTCAAGCTGGAACTGGAGCCACAGGGGCTGCTGCTGGCTGAGGTACAGCACACACACACACACACACACACACACACGTTCATCAACCGTATAAAGCAGGGGTCGGGAACCTATGGCTCTTTCGATGACGCGATATGGCTCGCAGACAATTTTGAGCTGACATTTTTTAACATGATTAACAAGTAATAAATAATTATACTGTGTCATTTTAAAGTAAAACATTTAGCAGCGGATTTGTTTTTAGTTCTCCCCTCTCCTTTCCTCCGCTCTGTCTCAGACTGCACAGCGCACACACACACACACACACACGTGTGTAAGTGTGTGTGTGTGTGTGCGTGTATAGGTGTGTGTGTATAGGTGTAGGTGTGGGTGTAGGGGTGTAGGGGGCGGAGCCCCGCCCGTCGCGAAACCGAGCAGAGGAGAAACTGCGCAAAGCAAGCAGTAGACCGGGGGGGTCAAACTCATTCACAGAGGGCCAACATTAAAAACTGGGACTACGTCGAGGGCCAAACACAGTCCACATGTATTGAACACGATAAACATAAAGTGCAAAAAGATATGGAACATATTTAAGTCAACTGCAAACGGATTGCTGAGCAGTTCAGTTTTCATTTCTGAGCTGCAAAGTCGGCAAATGGTCTCAGTTGATCAGCAGAATGCTGTCGGGAACACAGCGGGGGAGATGTTTGTCAGTGTTTGGAAACACGTAGTGACCAAAGTTTCCTTCTGCATCAGAGTCTCCCACAGGCAGCTTGGCTTATAAAGCTCTCACTGCATCACACATGTCCGTGATCACACGGCCCTGAAGCTGCAGGTTTAACAGTGAGATGCTTCGTTATGTCGCACAAACAGTCCAGCTCACATCGTCCCAGAGATCTGTGGTGTCTTTCCCTTTGCTTTCCAAAAACTTTCATTTCATTCACACATTTAGATACTTCCTCAAATGTATTTTCCCGTGGTTGTGCCATGCATTGATTTAATTACCAAAACCGGCGGGCCAGTTATGACAGACATGATATTTTTTCGCTGGTCGGATATAATTGCCTTGAGTTTGACACCCGTGCAGTAAACACTGAAACGTGCTCATATATGAGATAAATAACGTAAGCGTTTAGTTTAGTTTATTTAATAAAAGAGCACCTGTTCAATGAAACACTGATACCTCTATTAGTACTCGGAGACATGTTATATTAAAAAATGCACGCATAAAGTTACATTCAAATTTATATGGCTCTCAAGGAAATACATAAAAAAAATATTTGCCTTTTATGGCTCTCCCAGCCAAAAAGGTTCCCGACCCCTGGTATAAAGTATTAGCCTAAATAGCTAGCCTTTTTTTACCTCAGACATACATTCACTGTAGATACAGTTTGTTGTTTTAACATATTGTTTTTATTTTAGGTGATTTTCTTCAACCCAGTAATAGAGAGAGGCCGAAGACTCCAGAGGCAGAAGAAAGTCTTCTCTAAACAGCACGGTATGTTCACGCACAACCACTGAACTGAAATATAGTACAGTAAAATAGAGTATCACACATGAAGGATTAAAATCTTAAAGTTTTTAATCCTTCATGTGTGATGCAATCTAAACTTTGACTTTATTGAAAAAGTTGTTTTCTGTTTAATTCACTGGAAAATTTGTTTCCAGAACCCTGAATGACATTCCTGCTGGTCCACTGGTGGATTTGAAAAAAATATACTCTGGTCTTATAGGAGTACTCCAGTGAAATAGTATTTGTACTTTCATAGTCCATAGTAGAGCTTTGATCGGGGCCCGAAAAATCCAGCCTGCAAGTTAGCCAATACATTATATTATACAAACTATAAAGTCTGCATTTAATTATTCTTTCTAAAACACAAAAAACATACCTGCTTTGCGTGAATCCGACCCAATTCAGGCCTGGGCAATTGTATTTGGGCAGAGAATCAAAGCTCTGGTCCATTGTATGTGAAGGAGGATCGTCTTCAGAATGTCTGACTTTCATCTGAAGTTTCTAGCATACAACAAACAGGTGATCATGATACTTTTCATCGTCAGAGATTCTGAGTTATTTCCAGCCTACACAGAGTCTAAAGGAGTTACAAACCAAAGGGCCTGAGAGGTGTTCAGGGCTTGTGGTATTTTGTGGAACTGGGATTATAAACATTTACAGGAAATGCAGACCCAGGTCATGCAACAGCTCTGCTGTCTTGCATCATTAGAGCTGCAGGAGACCTCATCCATCAGATGCTGATGTTAGCATGAACGCACACTCTCTACTTCCTCTTCCTAAATACAGACAGTAACAAGACATTGTACCAGTTTTTGTGTTTTACTATTCTTTCAACAAGTTCTTTTCCACTGTATGTTTCAGGTAAAGCCTTCCTGCGTGCTCGTCAGATGAATGTGGACATTGCTACCTGGATCCGTCTGCTGAAGAACGCCATCCCCAGTGGGAGCAACACACCTGCCTACATCCCCAACACACTCACACACAGCTCAGGGTATGTAACCAGAATGCCCGCTGCTCTGCAAAACATTTTTAAAAAGGCTTGAAGTACATTTAAGTATTTTAAAATATACATTCCAGCACAGAGAATTTAGGCAATTAGGGAAGTAAGTCTGGAGTGCAGAAATGAACCACAGCAGCACTCTCTCTTTATGCTGATCAATTATTGATTAATTATCTGTGCCTTCTTACTTTTAGTTTTTTTGCATAATTCCGTGAAGTTTTTAAAACCAGACTTTATTGTTCATGAAAAATTCACATTAATAATCTTCCTCTACAGCGTTGAGTTACAGTTTCAGCAAAGGGCTTTAATTTGTGCCTCACAGAAAATCTGATGTGTGTGTGTGTGTGTGTGTGTGTGTGTGTGTGTGTGTGTGTGTGTGTGTGTGTGTGTGTGTGTGTGCAGAGAAATCTCAGTGGAAAAGCTGAATCTGGGCAGCGACTCTCCTCCCAAAGCAGAAATCAGGAGAGACGTAGTGGAGGCACCCGCTCCCTCGGTGAGTGAGAGGGACGAAGGCCAAAGAGGAAGGGAAGCAGACATAGGATCTTCAGACGGGGAAAGATGGACATCTTTACACTATCATGTTACTATTTAGCTCACTTCCTACCTGCAGTCTTTGGCTTGGAAACAGTGCTCTAGTCATGGGCCGCTGCACTGAGAAATCTAAGACTGGCAGAGCGGTAGGAGGATAAATAATTAGAGAAATGGAGAAGTGAAAACTCAGGGAGACGGCTTTAATGAGACATAATTGGATGGAGGGGAGCTTTAATTTGATCGAGGCCAAATCCGTGTTAGTTTCCCAGTGTGAAGAACACAAACTGCACCGGGAGATAATAGAGACGCAGTAGAACACTATGCAACTTAGAAGAAATAGGTTTTATTCCACCAACCTAAAAGGTGAAGGGAGAACACACAGCTTATTACCTTTTTACAAAATGTGACCTGTTTAATGTCGAAAGTGAGTCAGAATTGTACAATGTACTGCAGCGTACTACTGCCATGCTGCTCGTTCATGTGCTCATGCGTTTTTATTTTTAAATAATATTGACTTTCTTTAATTTAAAACACAAATCTGGATGCATACAATCTACCACGTCATTTAATAAACAGTAGGTTAAGCAAAGTAAAGGTTTGATTTGTGTTACCCATATATACATCTACACAGTGAGTAACGCATGGAAGAATAAGGGGGCGACACAAAGTATATAATGAAGCTTAATTTAAGATGTCCTTATTTTAATACAGTTTTTACAACATATGTCGACGTCTTTGCTTTGACCGGATTTAGATTAGATTTATTATCTATAATTAAACAAATCGATCACTTATCTAAGCTTGCTTTCTAAATGTGGTACACAATTACCAAAGATGATGATGATGATGATAATAATAATAATAATAATAATCTTTATTTGTATAGCACCTTTCATACAAGAATTGCAGCCCAAAGTGCTTCACAGCAGAAACATAACAATTAGTACAAGATTAGACAGAATAAGAGCATTTACAGTACAATAATCACAGTGTAGATGTAAATGAGTCTGAAGTACCATTATAAAAATAGCAGAATTAAAATAGTATAAAATAATATTGGAGATCATGCCTAGTTTCTGTATCTGTGCCGTACTTGAAACCACATTCATCACCATTCTTGTAAATGTTTTAAACTATCAGGGCCATATTTCGAAAGCATGGGATCAACAATGGGCCCCTGTGGCCCTTCAACTGGTTTACACACTATTAATATTATATAATAATATAACCTAAATTAAAAGAAATGAAATCTCATCTTATCAGGTACAATATTTTATTCTTAATACTTTTTTTCTTACATTCTGAATTATTGAATCCTAATTATTACACACTCATTCGTCCTCGCACCACCTGCTTTGGCAACACAGTGCTTAGTTATGGTCACGACAATAAAGTGAATTAGAATGTTTAAGACCAGAGCGGCAGACACACAGCGAGCGCAGAGTCAGAGGAGTAGAGGGCATGTGGCAGATGGCGTGTTCAACGGGGTTGAAGTATTATGGGATTAATTACTCTGATATTTTTTAGAGAACTAATTAGTAGCGAGTAAGGAGCGGACGGGACAGGAAGAGGGGAGGAGTGAGGTCAGCAGGGGACCTGGCAACTGCTCATGATGAGCTTCATCTGTCGGTTTGTCTGCTGTGACTGAAGGTCGTTACAGATGTCAGCAACCATGTTGTCCTGCTTCCTCCTTCTTTTTGTGTTCCTCCCTTTCTGTCATTTTCCATCTCCATGCACTCATTTTACTGGTGTTTTCATTCGTCTCCTTCTTCTTCGTCTCTGTGGTGTTTCACAGGAACAGACGCCCGTTATTGAGCCCCCGTCTACGCCGGATGTCCCTGAACAGCCAACCAGATCGCTGTCCCAGAACTCTTTACGCAGGTGCATACACAAAAGGGGACCTATCTCACACACACACACACACACACACACACACACACACACACACACACACACACACTTCATCTTTTTGCATCATGGCCAACACAGCTTGACACCAGAAACACCCCCCCCCCCCCACACACACACACACACAATATGGTCCTGTGTTGTAACCTGTTTTTTTAGCACGTGGTTGTATAGCCGAGTCATCATTAATGTGGATTACAACATATGTTCCGCCAAATGTTACTTGGCTTTGCTGGAAACACAGAATAGACACTTTAAGAGAACGCTGAACAGTATTAGCATTTTTCATTGCAAAGCACAACATTTGACATGTAGTGTTATTCCAGTGTTTGAGCGTATGAGGCACATTTAAAATATGTCATGTTGCATGCAGTGCCTGTAAAATGCCTATAATCTCTCTCTCAGACCAAGCAGCGGCCCTCTTTGCCTGCAGGACTTCAAACTGGTAGCAGTGCTCGGCAGGGGCCACTTTGGGAAGGTACTCTAACTTTAGTTTTCCTCCATAGGATGAACGAAACTTTACCTGCTAATCTGAATGAACATGTGTCTCTTCACAAATTACTGTTTTTCTGTCATTTCTGTAGTTGTATCCTCTTTACCCTTGTGCATCCCTTAACAGCTAGCTAAATATTTATAGCAGAATATTTAAAGCTTCACTAATCAATATATTTAATTTGAACAATGGATCAACTTACTATGTTTAGCTATGTAGACTAAGTCAGTGATGAGCTGCTGAACGTGGTGGAAACTGTGTGTTTACATGTTCAGTAGGAGGTTGGGTTGAGTGCCACAGAAGGGGAGTCATCAAGTGTCGAGAGACGGACTCGTTGTTCTTCATGAGAGTCCTTGATTAAAAACTAAAGCATGAATCTCTCCAGGTGTTGCTGTCAGAGTACAACAGGACAGGCAGCCTGTACGCCATCAAAGCCCTGAAGAAGGGAGACATCGTAGCGAGGGATGAAGTGGAAAGGTAACTGTATTGTACGACGCGGCTCTCTTTGACCTCAGCCAAAGTCTCCGCTACACGACGAAGCTCATTCACCTCATACTTACACCTTTCTCACACACACCCCGTCTCCCTCTGTCTGTCTCCAGTCTGATGTGTGAGAAGCGGATCTTTGAGACCGTCAACGGCTCCCACCACCCCTTCCTGGTCAACCTGTTTGCATGTTTCCAGACGCCAGAACATGTGTGTTTTGTCATGGAGTACACGGCAGGAGGAGACCTCATGATGCACATACATGCCGACGTCTTTACTGAGCCACGTGCTATGTGAGTTCTGTGTGTGTCTTCTTGGAAAGCTCTGTGTGCCTCCGTCTGTGCACCCATGAATGAATGAAGCGTCAACATGTAGCGGTGTGTATGTTCAATCCTGTGTTTCTGTCCATTGTTTCAGGTTCTACTCGGCTTGTGTGGTCTTGGGTCTGCAGTTCCTTCACGACCATAAGATTGTGTATCGGTGAGTTCTTGGATACGAGCACTAACTGTACAAGAGGGATAAAACGCTCAGTATTTGGCAAAAACCCACTTCCTTTCCTTTGCCAGGGATCTTAAATTGGACAACCTGCTGCTCGACACACAGGGTTTTGTGAAGATAGCCGACTTTGGGCTCTGTAAAGAAGGTGAGTGTCTATTATTTATTTAACGTACCGGCCATCAGAGGAGGAAGAGAATTAACTTTCTTACTTTACATCATTTATTTCCAAAGCATCGATGTGTCTCTCATCACTCCCACAGTCGATATGTATCTGTCTTCACCCCTAAAATCCACTCACTGTCTTTTCTCTTGCCTCGTCTCTCCAGGTATGGGCTTTGGGGACCGGACGAGTACATTCTGTGGGACTCCGGAGTTTCTGGCCCCGGAGGTGCTGACAGACACATCCTACACCAGAGCGGTCGACTGGTGGGGGCTCGGGGTGCTCGTTTATGAGATGTTGGTCGGTGAGGTAAGTCTTTTTAAATTACTATCTATCAAGTATTCTGAAATGCATCTGAATCTTCAGACGTGTGTGTCTTTACTGTAAACAAACTAGATCCCTGCCAAGACGTTTGGAAACCTCTGCCTGCTGCACGATTAATGAAACAAGATAGTTCGCCGGTTTAGGGAAATGTGCTCATTTGGATGAAAAGATGGACGCCACTCTCATGTCTGTACGATAAATATAAAACTACAGGTGGCTATCTTAGCTTAGCATAAAGATTGGAAACTTAGCCTGGCTCTTTTCAAAGGTTAGGATTCCACCAACCAGCACCTCTGAAGTGTTTAATCTGCATATAAAGTGTTTCCAGTCTTTGTGCTAAGCTAAGCTAACCGGCTGCTGGTGGTAGCTTTATATTTAGCGGACAGATATGAGAGAGGTATTGATCTTCTCATCAGACTCTGCTAGAAAATGAATAAGTGTATTTCCTGAAATGTCAAACTGTTCCTTCAAGGCACAAAACTATTGATCTTCAGTATGAGAATCAGGAACAAAGGGCCAAAAGTCTTGAGAGGGAAAAGTGGAGTTGGACAGCTGATGGATGGAAATTGTTCTGAACGTGTTCAAAAGAAAGATGTGTGTTGTTAGGGAAGGTGGACCGCCTCCTCTTTGGACCTGGAAGCAATGAGCTTTATGGGAAATATTGTCTTAATTACAGAAAGATTTGCAATAATAATACAACTGGTGAGAGATGGACTAATAGTCTTCTCGTAGTTTATATCAGGATAAATCCTCGTTAATATTCACATGATGTATGAAATGTAGTTGTAGCGTATTCCATGACACACAGAAAATGTATGAAAAGGTATTTTAATAGAATATTAACAATAAAGCAGGTAATACAATAGAACCAACTATATGAAAGTAGCACCATTTTATAAACCAAACGATTAATCTAGAAAATAATCGGCAGATTAATTGATAATAAAAATAATCGTTAGTTGCAGCCCTACAAATATAAACAATATGTGCAATATCAATATGAGTGTTTTTATATAGTGTGTTTATTATTTATTTGACAGCTGAATAGGAAGACGAGCAAGATGTCTGTAAGATCTGACTCATTAATAAACAACAAAAGATGTTCAAAGAGCACAAAGTGCTGATTTCTATTTTTATATTCGTGAAAGAAATGAATAAAAAGTCTTCAGTCTTGTCGAGTCGACGTGGACTCTGCAGTTGATTAAGAACAAAGATCATCACAGGTGATAGTTATGTCTTGTTTCGCTAAAGGAACTGGAGCGTGTGCCGAGTGTCCGGCGGGGGAATACACGTGTGAAAGACTTGTGATGTTAAATCAAGTCGAGGCTACCAGAGACGTGTTTGTGGAGGTATAACTTGTAATGCAATGCAAACTTGTGTGTGTGGGTTTCTTTCAGTCTCCGTTCCCAGGTGACGATGAGGAGGAGGTTTTCGACAGCATAGTGAACGATGAAGTGCGCTACCCTCGCTTCCTCTCCACCGAAGCCATCGGCATCATGAGACGGGTCAGACTCCGCTCACTTGCTGCTCCTGACTTAAACTTAAACTCTCTATTTGAAGTGACTTTTGTAACGTTGACATATTGTTGTTGTTTCTCGCTTGCTAGTTGTTGAGGAGGAATCCCGAAAGACGTCTGGGCTCCGGAGAGAAGGACGCCGAAGAGGTCAGAAAGCAGCCGTTCTTCAGGGTGAGCGTTTAGTTTTCAATCTCAATGTCACGGAGTGCATCTTGATGAGAAGCTAAATAAAGAAGTAAATGTTGTTTAGGGTATGGACTGGGAGAATCTTCTTCAGAGGAAGGTCCCGCCCCCGTTCGTCCCGACCATCGGAGGTAAAGAAGACGTCAGCAACTTTGACGTGGAGTTCACAGCCGAGGCTCCCGCCCTCACGCCGCCCCGCGAGCGCCGCACCCTCTCACACAAGGAACAGGACCACTTCAAGGATTTTGACTACGTCTCTGACCTCTGCTAGGGTCAGGGGTCACGGGGATATTAGCTGCCCACTGCCAGCCACAGACTCTGAAAGGAGCAGTGGGATCGCGTGTTGCACACATACGCGGTGTCACAGATCTACTGACCTCCAGAGGTCTGCAGATCCGTGACACCTGCTTTCAGAGCAGAGGAAGTGGTGGTGGTGATGATGATGATGAAAAATAATCCAGATTGTGTAACAAATGGGAGATGAGATGATGGATCCTGCTGTTCGTCCAACACAGTGAAGCAAATAAAAGAATCGGTGATGAAGTGCTCAGAGAACCTCCGGGTCCGAAGTGATTCTTCTGACCGTCTCTGCTCTCGCCTCTTGTCCCTCTATCTCTGCTGTTTGTTGCTGCTAAGTGTGTGTTTCGTTGTGTAAGGTGTCCCTGCCTCAGTCATGAACGTATCCGCATCAGCTGCACCACCTGTACATGAACACACGGGGGAGCCAGAGGAAGGAAGAAAGTTCCGAGCTGCTGTCTGACCATTGTGTCACAAAAACAAGTAGAGCACGTGTGAGTATCAGCGGAGAGGGAGGGAGTCATGTGCTGTGTGTGTCTGCTCAACCTCACAGAGGACCCCTCCTCATCGTCTTCTCCTTCCACTGTCTTTCGGTACAACACAGATTTTTAACTACAATCATTTTTCAATGACAAAAAGCTTTTACAAATATTGTTCTTTTTTTGTGATTTATAGTTTTCCTCCCCGTCTGTTTCCTTCTCTGTCATTTGCTGGTGAAATGTGTTGGAACTGTGACTCAGTAAAGATGTGAACCCAACAGAGAAGCATTGATCCGTTTGTTGTCATCGGCAGTTTTTCCTCATGTCAGTACTTTTTGGGGAAAATGTGAAGTCAAGCATTCCAGGTTGAGCTCACTGTAAATCAATATATCTCAATAACTACACGCCGCACCGCCATGACATTTTGTACAGACATTCCTGATCCCCAGAGGATGATGTGCACTGACATTGTTGATCCCCTGACTTATCCTCTAGCGCCACCATGAGGTTGACATTTGTGGGTTTTAGCAAAATGTCTCAACAACTATTGGGTGGAATCTAGCCATCGCACTAAACACACACAACACACTAAACGAAGATGGTGAACATGGTTAACATATCTGCTCATATAAACAGCTGTATGTATGTATGCAGCTGTTTTCCATATTTAAAAAAAGGATTCATCCGTGTGTACATCTATATAAATCTTGTTTAAGACAATCAGAGGAGTAGATTTATAGAAGTCTAAGTGGAGATGCAACGATTATTCGATCGGCAGAAAAACAAAACTCAACAATTTTGATAATCAATTAATCGTTAAAGTAATTTTTAATGCAAATATGGCAGAATATGCTGTTTTCAGACTTCCTACTTTTCTGTTTTAATCATATTAAAGTGAATACTTTTGAGTTTTGGGCTGATGAGACATTTAAAGACATCACCCTGAAGTCTTTTTGAAACAAGGACGGACATTTCACTATATTCTGACATTTTATTAACTCAAACGATTAATGTAGAAAATAATTGGCAGATTAATCAATAATTAAAATAATAACACCTGAAAAGATTAGATACTATTATTCATATAATAATATGAATATACTATGTTGGTATAGTCTGCGTCATGTCTCACTTATTGTATGTGTGTACATCTATATAAATCTTGTTATGGACAATCGGAGGAGTAGATTTATATAGATGTGCACACATACAATAAGTGAGACATAACGCAGACTATACCAACAAAGAAACACAAATGAAATTGTAGAAGTGTTTCCAAAGTTTCTTTTGACAAAGTTACAGGTACAGCTGTTGTTCTGTGCCAAAGCTGTGGGTCACACTGACACCAGGAGAGTGAGCGCAGCTTGAAGCCGCTTCAGCTGATGTCCACATCAGCCGAACTCACAAATGCTCAGCAGTTTGGCAAAAATATTTTCTGAGTGGGTTGATGATTAGATGGAGAAGAGTAATTGGGACAGAGCTAGGCCGGGCCCCACCTGTTAACATTAATGGTGTCCTGAAATGCTCATCATTAAAAACATTCTTGGAATTAAAGTGGACATAGGAGAAATATAGATATGGAGACAAAAAGAGCAACGCATACGCACACACTAAAAAAACTCAATTGTACATTAGTGGTAATTTTTTTTATATAACTTTTCTTTTTCGGACATTACTGGAAATGTCTCTAAAAACGCTGAACTGTAACGTTGCTGTTGGTCCATTCGCAAAAGTCACAGATGACTCTACTTCACTGACGAGGAAAACCCAGACCATCATTTCAGCAGAGCCCAATTAATGTGGGACACTCGGTTTGTGCAAATTCTAACTGATTATGGAGGCTTAATCTTGAACAAATGATAACTAGAAAGGTGCAGTCAGTAGCGTGCAGATCTCTACCAGGTGGGTCTTCCTCTGTGGCTCCAGATGACACTTTTCCCCATTGTCCTTGAACCATCCCCAAAAACCATTTTAACCGTCCCAAAATCAAAATGTTGTTTCTCTACTTTGTTATCATCTAAACCAGGGGTGGGGAACCTTTTTCCTATCAAGGACCATTTTATTTTTTACAACATCCTTCGAGGGCCATACTAATTATTGAACTCATGACCTCTGCAATTGTTTTTAAGACGCAGCCCATTCATTTCACTTTTCTTTTATGCTGTGCAAAAAAAGCAACTTTTTTTATCCATGTATCTTTCTGTTTGATCAGAAAACAATCCTTTATTAGTCCCACAACGAGGACATTTATCTTGTCACAGCAAAATAACATATGAAGTAAAAAGGCAGTAAACAATAATTAAATAGAATAAAAAATAATATAAGTACCAAGTGGTTGATAGAAAATAAAGTGAGTATTGTAAATGGCAGTGATAACTGCACAGCAGTGGTGGAACAGTCTGTTCTTGGTGTGGTGGTCTACCTCTCTATCTGTCTATGTTTGTATGTTACGCTCTGCAGAGAGCTGCTTGTTGGGCCAAACTCCTCCGAAGAGCGTTAACTTTATCCACACGCACTCGTCCTCTCAGCTCGTGCAGTTCGGCATGTTTCGTGCTGTAATGACGCTCGGGATTATTTTTCATCACCGCAAGCGCGTCCGCACAAACTAGACACACTGGCCTTTTACTTCCACAGAGAAATAATCGTTCGTCCATTTCTCCTGGAAAGTGCGACATTCTGCATCCACCTTTCTCTGTTTTACACTCGCCATGCTGCGTTCACTGATGTCAACGACAGTCTCGTTTAAAATTGAAGTTTTTTGACATGGCGTGACAAACGTGATGACACGTTCCGCTCGTGTTGTGTTCTAGGACCCTGACCGTGGCCAGGAAAAACAGTCAATCGCCCGTTTATTCTATTGCCGTCTAGATTTTTTGTGTTTTTTTTCTAGTGGATTGTTTTGCGTGTGTTTATGAATTGGCCCGGAGGCCGGAGGTTCCCCACCCCCTGATCTATAGGGGGTGTTAGTTATAGCTGCATTATAAAAACACCATAAAAATGTTGAGGTAATGAACAATTATATGTATTATATATTAGTCTTAGAACTCTTT